>NC_056591.1:1783430-1899432 GCF_018340385.1 Cyprinus carpio
GTCTATACAATGTTTAATAGGGAGCCAGTGCTGTGTTGACAGAAGCGGGCTAACATGGTCATACTTCCTGGTTCTAGTAAGAACTCTTGCTGCTGCATTTTGGAACAGCTGGACTTTGTTTATTACTCATGCAGAAAAAAACACCCAATAAAGCATAACAATAATCTAACCTTGAGGTCATGAACGCATGAATTAACATTTCTGCATTTGACATTGAGAGCATAGTCAGTCTATTCAAAGTTTTTGAAGAGAGTTCTTTCTCCCGTCACCACTTACGTAATGTGCGATGAGCTGACCCCAAGTTATAGAACAACACCACGCTTGCACTGTTTTTCACATTTGATGTTTTAAGCAGAACATTCTGCAGAACTGCTTCAAAAGAATCTGACTTTTTAAACACACACTTTGTAGAAAAAACACCACCCTCAAAAAACGACCCAAGCATATCACGACAACACCACTCAGATCATATTCCTTTCTTCAACATTGCCAAAAACAATATGCACGCTCATCAACGACAGAGCTTGTGAACAAAGCCACAGTTCTGTCCTCAATTCGCTCTCAGAAAGGAGTATTATAGCTCATCATCATGGGTTGGGAGATAAACACTTTCGAAACACATTTCCAAATAAAGAACTATAGAAATGATCCCTGAAAATATAGTCTTAACTTTATAATGCAACTCAAACGGAATTCCATTCTGAAGCGCCCCTCCTCTAAGATGGTTTGCCTAGTTGATTTCTATGGGCTTAACGTTTCGTGTGACGCTTTTTTTGCACACACTTCTGAGCTAAAAGCATGAATCGTTTCCCAAACCCCTCGAAGTCTAACGTTAACCTGCAATTTGAAATACCAACATGACTATACCCCCCCCCCCCCCCCCCCCCTCCGCTGATGCTTTGTAGCCTACCTGTCAAATCTAAATGTAGGAAATCTTTTAGATGAAAAGTCACTTATCAATTAAAAATTCTCTGCAAGTCTAAAATATATTTGATGAGCGCTTTTGAAATGCTGCTTCAGTCAATTGGAGTACGTATCAACCGGCCAAGGTCACGCCATTTCAGTAATCAAGGCTTTGTTGCATTATAACTGTTCCGCATTGTCTGGAAATTTCAATTATCCACCACTAGGGCGTGATCTCTATAAACACATGAACCAGTGTCCATATGGGCTTTGCCCGATCTCGGATAAATTGACTAATTTTGTCCGCATTTCAATGACACATTTGAGCTATAAAAAGGAGTTGTAGTTAATAGTCTCTTATTGGCCTCATGAACCAAGCTCTGTATAGGTTAAAAATCTATATTATACAGACACTTAATATTTAATGGTATTGTACGATTTGTTAATTGCATTCAATAGATTACACTTCCAACAAACCATTTGCCACTGGTTTGCAAAAGGTGTTTTTAGACAAGTTTGAGCTGATTTTTAGTTGCATTTAAACCGCTCTGACCAGCAAACATCAACAGAGTGTGGCACTTTCGAGCTCTGCGAAAGAGCAAACCCTATTACCAGGCAATTGGTTCAGTCAAGTCAAGTCAACTTTTTTTATTGAGCGCTTTTAAAAATACAGATGTTGTCAAAGTAGCTTCTTAGTATCAAAATAGGAAAATAGTGTCATAGCAAAAGGACAATAGTAAACATTCCTTTACATTTTTTAGTTAAAGGAAGTTCATCACTGAATTCTGTGATGTCATCGTCCAGCTCAGTTCAGTTCTGGAAATTAAGTGTCCCCAACTAAGCAAGTCAGATGCGGCAGCGGCAGGAAACCAAAACTCCATCGGTGACAGAATGGAGAAAAAAGCTTGGGAGAAACCAGGCTCAGTCGGGGGGCCAGTTCTCCTCCGGCCAGGTTTGATCCATGGAGAGGGCTCATCTGGTTCCGTGGTCTTGTCCCTATGGTCTTCTAGGAGACAAGGTCTTCACTGGGGATCTGTCTCTGGGGCTCATCTAGTTTTCCTGGTCCCTGCTGAAATTCAGGGCTGTAGAGGTCGTCTCTAGGTGCTGATCCACCATCTGGGCTGGATACGGACTGGATCTGGTGGCTACGGTAACCTCGGAATAAGAAAGAAACAGACTAATTTTAGCATAGATGCCATTCTTCTTACGATGTAACAAGAACATTGTGTGTTATTGGAAGTGTTCCCAGTTCTGGGTTGACCTAATAAATGCAGCCTAACTATTCTTTAATGGATTTGAGTGACAGAAATGTGTGTGTTTTATGTGTAAGCCAGGTTAAAGAGATGGGTTTTTAATCTAGATTTATACTGACAGAGTGTGTCTGCCCCCCAGACAGTGTAAGGTAGATTACTCCAGAGTTTTGGCGCTAAATAGGAAAAGGATCTACCGCCCGCAGTTGATTTCGATATTCTAGGTATTATCAAATTGCCAGAGTTTTGAGAGCGCAACGGACGTGGAGGACTATATTACGATAAGAGCTTGCTCAAGTAATGAGGTGCTAAACCATTCAATGCTTTTAAAGTAATTAGTAGGATTTTAAAATCTATACAATGTTTAATAGGGAGCCAGTGCTGTGTTGACAGAAGCGGGCTAACATGGTCATACTTCCTGGTTCTGGTTCTAGTAAGAACTCTTGCTGCTGCATTTTGGAACAGCTGGACTTTGTTTATTATGCATGCAGAAAAAACACCCAATAAAGCATAACAATAATCTAACCTTGAGGTCATGAACGCATGAATTAACATTTCTGCATTTGACATTGAGAGCCTAGTCAGTCTATTCAAAGTTTTGAAGAGAGTTCTTTCTCCCGTCACCACTTACGTAATGTGCGATGAGCTGACCCCAAGTTATAGAACAACACCATGCTTGCTCTGTTTTTCACATTTGATGTTTTAAGCAGAACATTCTGCAGAACTGCTTCAAAAGAATCTGACTTTTTAAACACACGCTTTGTAGGAAAAACACCCCCCTCGAAAACGACCCAAGCATATCACGTCAACACCACTCAGATCATACTCCTTTCTTCAACATTGCCAAAAACAATATGAACGCTCATCAACGACAGAGCTTGTGAACAAAGCCACAGTTCTGTCCTCAATTCGCTCTCAGAAAGGAGTATTATAGTTCATCATCATGGGTTGGGAGACAAACACTTTCGAAACACATTTCCAAGTAAAGAACTATAGAAATGATCCCTGAAAATATAGTCTTAACCTTACAATGCAACTCAAACGGAATTCCATTCTGAAGCGCCCCTACTCTCAGATGGTTTGCCTAGTTGATTTCTATGGGCTTAACGTTCGTGTGACGCTTTTTTTGCACACACTTCTGAGCTAAAAGCACGAATCGTTTCCCAAACCCCTCGAAGTCTAACGTTAACCTGCAATTTGAAATACCAACATGACTATAGCCCCCCCCCCCTCCGTTGATGCTTTGTAGTCTACCTGTCAAATCTAAACATAGGAAATATTTTAGATGAAAAGTCACTTGCCAATTAACAATTCTCTGCAAGTCTAAAATCTATTTGATGAGCGCTTTTGAAATGCTGCTTCAGTCAATTGGAGTACGTATCAACCGGCCAAGGTCACGCCATTTCAGTAATCAAGGCTTTGTTGCATTATAACTGTTACGCATTGTCTGGAAATTTCAATTATCCACCACTAGGGCGTGATCTCTTTAAACACATGAACCAGTGTCCATATGGGCTTTGCCCGATCTCGGATAAATTGACTAATTTTGTCCGCATTTCAATGACACATTTGAGCTATAAAAAGGAGTTGTAGTTAATAGTCTCTTTTTGGCCTCATGAACCAAGCTCTGTATAGGTTAAAAAATCTATATTATACAGACACTTAATATTTAATGGTATTGTACGATTTGTTAATTGCATTCAATAGATTACACTTCCAACAAACCATTTGCCGCTGGTTTGCAAAAGGTGTTTTTAGACAAGTTTGAGCTGATTTTTAGTTGCATTCAATCCGCTCTGACCAGCAAACATCAACAGAGTGTGGCACTTTCGAGCTCTGCGAAACAGCAAACCCTATTACCAGGCAATTGGTTCAGTCAAGTCAAGTCAACTTTTTTTTTTGAGCGCTTTTAACAATACAGATGTTGTCAAAGCAGCTTCTTAGTATCAAAATAGGAAAATAGTGTCAAAGCAAAAGGACAATAGTAAACATTCCTTTAAATTTTTTAGTTAAAGGCAGTTCATCATTGAATTCTGTGATGTCATCGTCCAGCTCAGTTCAGTTCTGGAAATTAAGTGTCCCCAACTAAGCAAGTCAGATGCGGCAGCGGCAGGAAACCAAAACTCCATCGGTGACAGAATGGAGAAAAAAAGCTTGGGAGAAACCAGGCTCAGTCGGGGGGGGGCCAGTTCTCCTCCGGCCAGGTTTGATCCATGGAGAGGGCTCATCTGGTTCCGTGGTCTTTTCCCTATGGTCGTCTAGGAGACAAGGTCTTCACTGGGGATCTGTCTCTGGGGCTCATCTAGTTGTCCTGGTCCCTGCTGAAATTCAGGGCTGTAGACGTCGTCTCTAGGTGCTGATCCACCATCTGGGCTGGATACGGACTGGATCTGGTGGCTACGGTAACCTCGGAATAAGAAATAAACAAGACTAATTTTAGCATAGATGCCATTCTTCTTACGATGTAACAAGAACATTGTGTGTTATTGGAAGTGTTCCCAGTTCTGGTTGACCTAATTAATGCAGCCTAACTATTCTTTAACGGATTTGAATGACAGAAATGTGTGTGTTTTATGTGTAAGCCAGGTTAAAGAGATGGGTCTTTAATCTAGGATTTATACTGAAAGAGTGTGTCTGCCTCCCAGACAGTGTAAGGTAGATTACTCCAGAGTTTTGGCGCTAAATAGGAAAAGGATCTACCGCCCGCAGTTGATTTCGATATTCTAGGTATTATCAAATTGCCAGAGTTTTGAGAGCGCAACGGACGTGGAGGACTATATTACGATAAGAGCTTGCTCAAGTACTGAGGTGCTAAACCATTCAATGCTTTTAAAGTAATTAGTAGGATTTTAAAATCTATACAATGTTTAATAGGGAGCCAGTGCTGTGTTGACAGAAGCGGGCTAACATGGTCATACTTCCTGGTTCTAGTACAGAACTCTTGCTGCTGCATTTTGGAACAGCTGGACTTTGTTTATTATGCATGCAGAAAAAACACCCAATAAAGCATAACAATAATCTACCCTTGAGGTCATGAACGTATGAATTAACATTTCTGCATTTGACATTGAGAGCATAGTCAGTCTATTCAAAGTTTTGAAGAGAGTTCATCTCCCGTCACCACTTACGTAATGTGCAATGAGCTGACCCCAAATTATAGAACACCATTTTGGCACTGTTTTTCACATTTGATGTTTCAAGCAGAACATTCTGCAGAACTGCTTCAAAAGAATCTGACTTTTTAAACACACGCTTTGTAGGAAAAAAACCCCCCCTCAAAAACGACCCAAGCATATCACGTCAGCACCACTCAGATCATACTCCTTTCTTCAACATTGCCAAAAACAATATGAACGCTCATCAACGACAGAGCTTGTGAACAAAGCCACAGTTCTGTCCTCAATTCGCTCTCAGAAAAGAGTATTATAGCTCATCATTATGGGTTGGGAGACAAACACTTTCGAAACACATTTCCAAGTAAAGAACTATAGAAATGATCCCTGAAAATATAGTCTTAACTTTATAATGCAACTCAAACGGAATTCCATTCTGAAGCGCCCCTCCTCTCAGATGGTTTGCCTAGTTGATTTCTATGGGCTTAACGTTCGTGTGACGCTTTTTTTTTGCACACACTTCAGAGCTAAAAGCACGAATCGTTTCCCAAACCCCTCGAAGTCTAACGTTAACCTGCAATTTGAAATACCAACATGACTACCCCCCCCCCCCCCCCTCCGTTGATGCTTTGTAGTCTACCTGTCAAATCTAAACATAGGAAATCTTTTAGATGAAAAGTCACTTGCCAATTAACAATTCTCTGAAAGTCTAAAATATATTTGATGAGCGCTTTTGAAATGCTGCTTCAGTCAATTGGAGTACGTATCAACCGGCCAAGGTCACGCCATTTCAGTAATCAAGGCTTTGTTGCATTATAACTGTTCCGCATTGTCTGGGAATTTCAATTATCCACCACTAGGGCGTGATCTCTTTAAACACATGAACCAGTGTCCATATGGGCTTTGCCCGATCTCGGATAAATTTACTAATTTTGTCCGCATTTCAATGACACATTTGAGCTATAAAAAGGAGTTGTAGTTAATAGTCTCTTATTGGCCTCATGAACCAAGCTCTGTATAGGTTAAAAATCTATATTATACGGACACTTAATATTTAATGGTATTGTACGATTTGTTAATTGCATTCAATAGATTACACTTCCAACAAACCATTTGCCACTGGTTTGCAAAAGGTGTTTTTGAGACAAGTTTGAGCTGATTTTTAGTTGCATTTAAACCGCTCTGACCAGCAAACATCAACAGAGTGTGGCACTTTCGAGCTCTGCGAAAGAGCAAACCCTATTACCAGGCAATTGGTTCAGTCAAGTCAAGTCAACTTTTTTTATTGAGCGCTTTTAACAATACAGATTTTGTCAAAGCAGCTTATCAGTATCAAAATAGGAAAATAGTGTCAAAGCAAAAGGACAATAGTAAACATTCCTTTAAATTTTTTAGTTAAAGGAAGTTCATCATTGAATTCTGTGATGTCATCGTCCAGCTCAGTTCAGTTCTGGAAATTAAGTGTCCCCAACTAAGCAAGTCAGGTGCGGCAGCGGCAGGAAACCAAAACTCCATCGGTGACAGAATGGAGAAAAAAAGCTTGGGAGAAACCAGGCTCAGTCGGGGGGCCAGTTCTCCTCCGGCCTGGTTTGATCCATGGAGAGGGCTCATCTGGTTCCGTGGTCTTGTCCCTATGGTCGTCTAGGAGACAAGGTCTTCACTGGGGATCTGTCTCTGGGGCTCATCTAGTTGTCCTGGTCCCTGCTGAAATTCAGGGCTGTAGAGGTCGTCTCTAGGTGCTGATCCACCATCTGGGCTGGATACGGACTGGATCTGGTGGCTACGGTAACCTCGGAATAAGAAATAAACAAGACTAATTTTAGCATAGATGCCATTCTTCTTACGATGTAACAAGAACATTGTGTGTTATTGGAAGTGTTCCCAGTTCTGGTTGACCTAATTAATGCAGCCTAACTATTCTTTAACGGATTTGAATGACAGAAATGTGTGTGTTTTATGTGTAAGCCAGGTTAAAGAGATGGGTTTTTAATCTAGATTTATACTGACAGAGTGTGTCTGCCTCCCAGACAGTATAAGGTAGATTACTCCAGAGTTTTGGCGCTAAATAGGAAAAGGATCTACCGCCCGCAGTTGATTTCGATATTCTAGGTATTATCAAATTGTCAGAGTTTTGAGAGCGCAAACGGACGTGGAGGACTATATTACGATAAGAGCTTGCTCAAGTACTGAGGTGCTAAACCATTCAATCCTTTTAAAGTAATTAGTAGGATTTTAAAATCTATACAATGTTTAATAGGGAGCCAGTGCTTTGTTGACAGAAGCGGGCTAACATGGTCATACTTCCTGGTTCTAGTAAGAACTCTTGCTGCTGCATTTTGGAACAGCTGGACTTTGTTTATTACGCGTGCAGAGAAAACACCCAATAAAGCATAACAATAATCTAACCTTGAGGTCATGAACGTATGAATTAACATTTCTGCATTTGACATTGAGAGCATAGTCAGTCTATTCAAAGTTTTGAAGAGAGTTCTTTCTCCCGTCACCACTTACGTAATGTGCGATGAGCTGACCCCAAATTATAGAACAACATCACATTTGATGTTTTTAGCAGAACATTCTGCAGAACTGGTTCAAAAGAATCTGACTTTTTAAACACACGCTTTGTAGAAAAAACACCACCCTCAAAAATGACCCAAGCATATCACGTCAACACCACTCAGATCATACTCCTTTCTTCAACATTGCCAAAAACAATATGAACGCTCATCAACGACAGAGCTTGTGAACAAAGCCACAGTTCTGTCCTCAATTCGCTCTCAGAAAGGAGTATCATAGCTCATCGTCAATTGTTGGGAGACAAACACTTTCGAAACACATTTCCAAGTAAAGAACTATAGAAATGATCCCTGAAAATATAGTCTTAACTTTATAATGCAACTCAAACGGAATTCCATTCTGAAGCGCCCCTCCTCTCAGATGGTTTGCCTAGTTGATTTCTATGGGCTTAACGTTCGTGTGACGCTTTTTTTGCACACACTTCAGAGCTAAAAGCATGAATCGTTTCCCAAACCCCTCGAAGTCTAACGTTAACCTGCAATTTGAAATACCAACATGACTATACCCCTACCCCCCCCGCCCCCCCTCCGCTGATGCTTTGTAGCCTACCTGTCAAATCTAAACGTAGGAAATCTTTTAGATGAAAAGTCACTTACCAATTAACAATTCTCTGCAAGTCTAAAATCTATTTGATGAGCGCTTTTGAAATGCTGCT
This sequence comes from Cyprinus carpio, assembly GCF_018340385.1. Lineage (NCBI taxonomy): Eukaryota > Metazoa > Chordata > Actinopteri > Cypriniformes > Cyprinidae > Cyprinus > Cyprinus carpio. Next base: position 1,791,929 of record NC_056591.1, read on the forward strand.
TCAGTCAATTGGAGTAAGTATCAACCGGCCAAGGTCACGCCATTTCAGTAATCAAGGCTTTGTTGCATTATAACTGTTCCGCATTGTCTGGAAATTTCAATTATCCACCACTAGGGCGTGATCTCTTTAAACACATGAACCAGTGTCCATATGGGCTTTGCCCGATCTCGGATAAATTGACTAATTTTGTCCGCATTTCAATGACACATTTGAGTTATAAAAATGAGTTGTAGTTAATAGTCTCTTATTGGCCTCATGAACCAAGCTCTGTATAGGTTAAAAATCTATATTATACAGACACTTAATATTTAATGGTATTGTACGATTTGATTATTGTATTCAATAGATTACACTTCCAACAAACCATTTGCCACTGGTTTGCAAAAGGTGTTTTTAGACAAGTTTGAGCTGATTTTTAGTTGCATTTAGGCTGCTCTGACCAGCAAACCATCAACAGAGTGTGGCACTTTCGAGCTCTGCGAAACAGCAAACCCTATTACCAGGCAATTGGTTCAGTCAAGTCAAGTCAACTTTTTTTATTGAGCGCTTTTAACAATACAGATTTTGTCAAAGCAGCTTATCAGTATCAAAATGATAGGAAAATAGTGTCAAAGCAAAAGGACAATAGTAAACATTCCTTTAAATTTTTTAGTTAAAGGCAGTTCATCATTGAATTCTCTGATGTCATCGTCCAGCTCAGTTCAGTTCTGGAAATTAAGTGTCCCCAACTAAGCAAGTCAGATGCGGCAGCGGCAGGAAACCAAAACTCCATCGGTGACAGAATGGAGAAAAAAAGCTTGGGAGAAACCAGGCTCAGTCGGGGGGCCAGTTCTCCTCCGGCCAGGTTTGATCCATGGAGAGGGCTCATCTGGTTCCGTGGTCTTGTCCCTATGGTCGTCTAGGAGACAAGGTCTTCACTGGGGATCTGTCTCTGGGGCTCATCTAGTTGTCCTGGTCCCTGCTGAAATTCAGGGCTGTAGAGGTCGTCTCTAGGTGCTGATCCACCATCTGGGCTGGATACGGACTGGATCTGGTGGCTACGGTAACCTCGGAATAAGAAATAAACAAGACTCATTTTAGCATAGATGCCATTCTTCTTACGATGTAACAAGAACATTGTGTGTTATTGGAAGTGTTCCCAGTTCTGGTTGACCTAATAAATGCAGCCTAACTATTCTTTAACGGATTTGAATGACAGAAATGTGTGTGTTTTATGTGTAAGCCAGGTTAAAGAGATGGGTCTTTAATCTAGATTTATACTGACAGAGTGTGTCTGCCTCCCAGACAGTATAAGGTAGATTACTCCAGAGTTTTGGCGCTAAATAGGAAAAGGATCTACCGCCCGCAGTTGATTTCGATATTCTAGGTATTATCAAATTGCCAGAGTTTTGAGAGCGCAACGGACGTGGAGGACTATAATACGATAAGAGCTTGCTCAAGTACTGAGGTGCTAAACCATTCAATGCTTTTAAAGTAATTAGTAGGATTTTAAAATCTATACAATGTTTAATAGGGAGCCAGTGCTGTGTTGACAGAAGCGGGCTAACATGGTCATACTTCCTGGTTCAGGTAAGAACTCTTGCTGCTGCATTTTGGAACAGCTGGACTTTGTTTATTACTCATGCAGAAAAAACACCCAATAAAGCATAACAATAATCTAACCTTGAGGTCATGAACGTATGAATTAACATTTCTGCATTTGACATTGAGAGCATAGTCAGTCTATTCAAAGTTTTGAAGAGAGTTCTTTCTCCCGTCACCACTTACGTAATGTGCGATGAGCTGACCCCAAGTTATAGAACAACACCATGCTTGCTCTGTTTTTCACATTTGATGTTTTAAGCAGAACATTCTGCAGAACTGCTTCAAAAGAATCTGACTTTTTAAACACACGCTTTGTAGAAAAAATACCACCTTCAAAAACAACCCAAGCATATCACGTCAACACCACTCAGATCATACTCCTTTCTTCAACATTGCCAAAAACAATATGAACGCTCATCAACGACAGAGCTTGTGAACAAAGCCACAGTTCTGTCCTCAATTCGTTCTCAGAAAAGAGTATTATAGCTCATCATCATGGGTTGGGAGAGAAACACTTTATAAACACATTTCCAAGTAAAGATCTATAGAAATGATCCCTGAAAATATAGTCTTAACTTTATAATGCAACTCAAACGGAATTCCATTCTGAAGCGCCCCTCCTCTAAGATGGTTTGCCTAGTTGATTTCTATGGGCTTAACGTTCGTGTGACGCTTTTTTTGCACACACTTCAGAGCTAAAAGCACGAATCGTTTCCCAAACCCCTCGAAGTCTAACGTTAACCTGCAATTTGAAATACCAACATGACTATACCGCCCCCCCCCCCCCTCCGTTGATGCTTTGTAGTCTACCTGTCAAATCTAAACGTAGGAAATCTTTTAGATGAAAAGTCACTTACCAATTAACAATTCTCTGCAAGTCTAAAATATATTTGATGAGCGCTTTTGAAATGCTGCTTCAGTCAATTGGAGTACGTTTCAACCGGCCAAGGTCACGCCATTTCAGTAATCAAGGCTTTGTTGCATTATAACTGTTCCGCATTGTCTGGAAATTTTAATTATCCACCACTAGGGCGTGATCTCTATAAACACATGAACCAGTGTCCATATGGGCTTTGCCCGATCTCGGATAAATTTACTAATTTTGTCCGGATTTCAATGACACATTTGAGCTATAAAAAGGAGTTGTAGTTAATAGTCTCTTATTGGCCTCATGAACCAAGCTCTGTATAGGTTAAAAATCTATATTATACAGACACTTAATATTTAATGGTATTGTACGATTTGTTAATTGCATTCAATAGATTACACTTCCAACAAACCATTTGCCACTGGCTTGCAAAAGGGTGTTTTTAGACAAGTTTGAGCTGATTTTTAGTTGCATTTAAACTGCTCTGACCAGCAAACATCAACAGAGTGTGGCACTTTCGAGCTCTGCGAAACAGCAAACCCTATTACCAGGCAATTGGTTCAGTCAAGTCAAGTCAACTTTTTTTATTGAGCGCTTTTAACAATACAGATTTTGTCAAAGCACCTTATCAGTATGAAAATAGGAAAATAGTGTCAAAGCAAAAGGACAATAGTAAACATTCCTTTAAATTTTTTAGTTAAAGGCAGTTCATCATTGAATTCTGTGATGTCATCGTCCAGCTCAGTTCAGTTCTGGAAATTAAGTGTCCCCAACTAAGCAAGTCAGATGCGGCAGCGGCAGGAAACCAAAACTCCATCGGTGACAGAATGGAGAAAAAAAGCTTGGGAGAAACCAGGCTCAGTCGGGGGGCCAGTTCTCCTCCGGCCAGGTTTGATCCATGGAGAGGGCTCATCTGGTTCCGTGGTCTTGTTCCTATGGTCGTCTAGGAGACAAGGTCTTCACTGGGGATCTGTCTCTGGGGCTCATCTAGTTGTCCTGGTCCCTGCTGAAATTCAGGGCTGTAGAGGTCGTCTCTAGGTGCTGATCCACCATCTGGGCTGGATACGGACTGGATCTGGTGGCTACGGTAACCTCGGAATAAGAATAAACAAGACTCATTTTAGCATAGATGCCATTCTTCTTACGATGTAACAAGAACATTGTGTGTTATTGGAAGTGTTCCCAGTTCTGGTTGACCTAATTAATGCAGCCTAACTATTCTTTAACGGATTTGAATGACAGAAATGTGTGTGTGTTTTATGTGTAAGCCAGGTTAAAGAGATGGGTCTTTAATCTAGATTTATACTGACAGAGTGTGTCTGCCTCCCAGACAGTGTAAGGTAGATTACTCCAGAGTTTTGGCGCTAAATAGGAAAAGGATCTACCGCCCGCAGTTGATTTCGATATTCTAGGTATTATCAAATTGCCAGAGTTTTGAGAGCGCAATGGACGTGGAGGACTATATTACGATAAGAGCTTGCTCAAGTACTGAGGTGCTAAACCATTCAATGCTTTTAAAGTAATTAGTAGGATTTTAAAATCTATACAATGTTTAATAGGGAGCCAGTGCTGTGTTGACAGAAGCGGGCTAACATGGTCATACTTCCTGGTTCTAGTAAGAACTCTTGCTGCTGCATTTTGGAACAGCTGGACTTTGTTTATTATGCATGCAGAAAAAACACCCAATAAAGCATAACAATAATCTACCCTTGAGGTCATGAACGTATGAATTAACATTTCTGCTTTTGACATTGAGAGCATAGTCAGTCTATTCAAAGTTTTGAAGAGAGTTCTTTCTCCCGTCACTACTTACGTAATGTGCGATGAGCTGACCCCAAATTATAGAACAACACCATGCTTACACTGTTTTTCACATTTGATGTTTTAAGCAGAACATTCTGCAGAACTGCTTCAAAAGAATCTGACTTTTTAAACACACGCTTTGTAGAAAAAACACCACCCTCAAAAACGACCCAAGCATATCACGTCAACACCACTCACATCATACTCCTTTCTTCAACATTGCCAAAAACAATATGAACGCTCATCAACGACAGAGCTTGTGAACAAAGCCACAGTTCTGTCCTCAATTCGCTCTCAGAAAGAAGTATTATAGCTCATCATCATGGGTTGGGAGACAAACACTTTCGAAACACATTTCCAAGTAAAGAACTATAGAAATGATCCCTGAAAATATAGTCTTAACTTTATAATGCAACTCAAACGGAATTCCATTCTGAAGCGCCCCTCCTCTCAGATGGTTTGCCTAGTTGATTTCTATGGGCTTAACGTTCGTGTGACGCTTTTTTTTGCACACACTTCAGAGCTAAAAGCACGAATCGTTTCCCAAACCCCTCGAAGTCTAACGTTAACCTGCAATTTGAAATACCAACATGACTATACCCCCCCCACCCTCCGTTGATGCTTTGTAGTCTACCTGTCAAATCTAAACGTAGGAAATCTTTTAGATGAAAAGTCACTTGCCAATTAACAATTCTCTGCAAGTCTAAAATCTATTTGATGAGCGCTTTTGAAATGCTGCTTCAGTCAATTGGAGTACGTATCAACCGGCCAAGGTCACGCCATTTCAGTAATCAAGGCTTTGTTGCATTATAACTGTTCCGCATTGTCTGGAAATTTCAATTATCCACCTAGGGGGCGTGATCTCTATAAACACATGAACCAGTGTCCATATGGGCTTTGCCCGATCTCGGATAAATTGACTAATTTTGTCCGCATTTCAATGACACATTTGAGCTATAAAAAGGAGTTGTAGTTAATAGTCTCTTATTGGCCTCATGAACCAAGCTCTGTATAGGTTAAAAATCTATATTATACAGACACTTAATATTTAATGGTATTGTACGTTTTGTTAATTGCATTCAATAGATTACACTTCCAACAAACCATTTGCCACTGGTTTGCAAAAGGTGTTTTTTAGACAAGTTTGAGCTGATTTTTAGTTGCATTTAAACTGCTCTGACCAGCAAACATCAACAGAGTGTGGCACTTTCGAGCTCTGCGAAACAGCAAACCCTATTACCAGGCAATTGGTTCAGTCAAGTCAAGTCAACTTTTTTTATTGAGCGCTTTTAACAATACAGATTTTGTCAAAGCAGCTTTTCAGTATCAAAATAGGAAAATAGTGTCAAAGCAAAAGGACAATAGTAAACATTCCTTTAAATTTTTTAGTTAAAGGCAGTTCATCATTGAATTCTGTGATGTCATCGTCCAGCTCAGTTCAGTTCTGGAAATTAAGTGTCCCCAACTAAGCAAGTCAGATGCGGCAGCGGCAGGAAACCAAAACTCCATCGGTGACAGAATGGAGAAAAAAAGCTTGGGAGAAACCAGGCTCAGTCGGGGGGCCAGTTCTCCTCCGGCCAGGTTTGATCCATGGAGAGGGCTCATCTCGGGTTCCGTGGTCTTGTCCCTATGGTCGTCTAGGAGACAAGGTCTTCACTGGGGATCTGTCTCTGGGGCTCATCTAGTTGTCCTGGTCCCTGCTGAAATTCAGGGCTGTAGAGGTCGTCTCTAGGTGCTGATCCACCATCTGGGCTGGATACAGACTGGATCTGGTGGCTACGGTAACCTCGGAATAAGAAATAAACAAGACTAATTTTAGCATAGATGCCATTCTTCTTACGATGTAACAAGAACATTGTGTGTTATTGGAAGTGTTCCCAGTTCTGGTTGACCTAATTAATGCAGCCTAACTATTCTTTAATGGATTTGAATGACAGAAATGTGTGTGTTTTATGTGTAAGCCAGGTTAAAGAGATGGGTCTTTAATCTAGATTTATACTGACAGAGTGTGTCTGCCCCCCGGACAGTGTAAGGTAGATTACTCCAGAGTTTTGGCGCTAAATAGGAAAAGGATCTACCGCCCGCAGTTGATTTCGATATTCTAGGTATTATCAAATTGCCAGAGTTTTGAGAGCGCAACGGACGTGGAGGACTATATTACGATAAGAGCTTGCTCAAGTACTGAGGTGCTAAACCATTCAATGCTTTTAAAGTAATTAGTAGGATTTTAAAATCTATACAATGTTTAATAGGTAGCCAGTGCTGTGTTGACAGAAGCGGGCTAACATGGTCATACTTTCTGGTTCTAGTAAGAACTCTTGCTGCTGCATTTTGGAACAGCTGGACTTTGTTTATTATGCATGCAGAAAAAACACCCAATAAAGCATAACAATAATCTACCCTTGAGGTCATGAACGTATGAATTAACATTTCTGCATTTGACATTGTGAGCATAGTCAGTCTATTCAAAGTTTTGAAGAGGAGTTCTTTCTCCCGTCACCACTTACGTAATGTGCGATGAGCTGACCCCAAATTATAGAACAACACCATGCTTGCACTGTTTTTCACATTTGATGTTTTAAGCAGAACATTCTGCAGAACTGCTTCAAAAGAATCTGACTTTTTAAACACACACTTTGTAGAAAAAACACCGCCCTCAAAAACGACCCAAGCATATCACGTCAACACCACTCAGATCATACTCCTTTCTTCAACATTGCCAAAAACAATATGAACGCTCATCAACGACAGAGCTTGTGAACAAAGCCAGAGTTCCGTCCTCAATTCACTCTCAGAATGGAGTATCATAGCTCATCGTCATGGGTTGGGAGACAAACACTTTCGAAATACATTTCCAAGCAAAGAACTATAGAAATGATCCCTGAAAACATAGTCTTAACCTTACAATGCAACTCAAACGGAATTCCATTCTGAAGCGCCCCTACTCTCAGATGGTTTGCCTAGTTGATTTCTATGGGCTTAACGTTCGTGTGACGCTTTTTTTTGCACACACTTCAGAGCTAAAAGCACGAATCGTTTCCCAAACCCCTCGAAGTCTAACGTTAACCTGCAATTTGAAATACCAACATGACAATACCCCCCCCCTCCGCTGATGCTTTGTAGCCTACCTGTCAAATCTAAACGTAGGAAATCTTTTAGATGAAAAGTCACTTACCAATTAACAATTCTCTGCAAGTCTAAAATCTATTTGATGAGCGCTTTTGAAATGCTGCTTCAGTCAATTGGAGTACGTATCAACCGGCCAAGGTCACGCCATTTCAGTAATCAAGGCTTTGTTGCATTATAACTGTTCCGCATTGTCTGGAAATTTCAATTATCCACCACTAGGGCGTGATCTCTTTAAACACATGAACCAGTGTCCATATGGGCTTTGCCCGATCTCGGATAAATTTACTAATTTTGTCCGCATTTCAATGACACATTTGAGCTATAAAAAGGAGTTGTAGTTAATAGTCTCTTATTGGCCTCATGAACCAAGCTCTGTATAGGTTAAAAATCTATATTATACAGACACTTAATATTTAATGGTATTGTACGATTTGTTAAATGCATTCAATAGATTACACTTCCAAACAAACCATTTGCCACTGGCTTGCAAAAGGTGTTTTTAGACAAGTTTGAGCTGATTTTTAGTTGCATTTAAACCGCTCTGACCAGCAAACATCAACAGAGTGTGGCACTTTCGAGCTCTGCGAAACAGCAAACCCTATTACCAGGCAATTGGTTCAGTCAAGTCAAGTCAACTTTTTTTTTTTGAGCGCTTTTAACAATACAGATGTTGTCAAAGCAGCTTCTTAGTATCAAAATAGGAAAATAGTGTCAAAGCAAAAGGACAATAGTAAACATTCCTTTACATTTTTTTTTAGTTAAAGGCAGTTCATCATTGAATTCTGTGATGTCATCGTCCAGCTCAGTTCAGTTCTGGAAATTAAGTGTCCCCAACTAAGCAAGTCAGATGCGGCAGCGGCAGGAAACCAAAACTCCATCGGTGACAGAATGGAGAAAAAAAGCTTGGGAGAAACCAGGCTCAGTCGGGGGGCCAGTTCTTCTCCGGCCAGGTTTGATCCATGGAGAGGGCTCATCTGGTTCCGTGGTCTTTTCCCTATGGTCGTCTAGGAGACAAGGTCTTCACTGGGGATCTGTCTCTGGGGCTCATCTAGTTGTCCTGGTCCCTGCTGAAATTCAGGGCTGTAGACGTCGTCTCTAGGTGCTGATCCACCATCTGGGCTGGATACGGACTGGATCTGGTGGCTTCGGTAACCTCGGAATAAGAAATAAACAAGACTCATTTTAGCATAGATGCCATTCTTCTTACGATGTAACAAGAACATTGTGTGTTATTGGAAGTGTTCCCAGTTCTGGTTGACCTAATAAATGCAGCCTAACTATTCTTTAACGGATTTGAATGACAGAAATGTGTGTGTTTTATGTGTAAGCCAGGTTAAAGAGATGGGTCTTTAATCTAGATTTATACTGACAGAGTGTGTCTGCCTCCCAGACAGTGTAAGGTAGATTACTCCAGAGTTTTGGCGCTAAATAGGAAAAGGATCTACCGCCCGCAGTTGATTTCGATATTCTAGGTATTATCAAATTGTCAGAGTTTTGAGAGCACAACGGACGTGGAGGACTATATTACGATAAGAGCTTGCTCAAGTACTGAGGTGCTAAACCATTCAATGCTTTTAAAGTAATTAGTAGGATTTTAAAATCTATACAATGTTTAATAGGGGAGCCAGTGCTGTGTTGACAGAAGCGGGCTAACATGGTCATACTTCCTGGTTCTAGTAAGAACTCTTGCTGCTGCATTTTGGAACAGCTGGACTTTGTTTATTATGCATGCAGAAAAAACACCCAAATAAAGCATAACAATAATCTACCCTTGAGGTCATGAACGTATGAATTAACATTTCTGCATTTGACATTGAGAGCATAGTCAGTCTATTCAAAGTTTTGAAGAGAGTTCTTTCTCCCGTCACCACTTACGTAATGTGCGATGAGCTGTCCCCAAATTATAGAACAACACCATGCTTGCACTGTTTGCAATCACATTTGATGTTTTAAGCAGAACATTCTGCAGAACTGCTTCAAAAGAATCTGACTTTTTAAACACACGCTTTGTAGGGAAAAACACCCCCCTCAAAAACGACCCAAGCATATCACGTCAACACCACTCAGATCATACTCCTTTCTTCAACATTGCCAAAAACAATATGAACGCTCATCAACAACAGAGCTTGTGAACAAAGCCAGAGCTCTGTCCACAATTCACTCTCAGAAAGGAGTATTATAGCTCATCATCATGGGTTGGGAGACAAGCACTTTCGAAACACATTTCCAAGTAAAGAACTATAGAAATGATCCCTGAAAATATAGTCTTAACTTTATAATGCAACTCAAACGGAATTCCATTCTGAAGCGCCCCTCCTCTAAGATGGTTTGCCTTGTTGATTTCTATGGGCTTAACGTTCGTGTGATGCTTTTTTTGCACACACTTCAGAGCTAAAAGCACGAATCGTTTCCCAAACCCCTCGAAGTCTAACGTTAACCTGCAATTTGAAATACCAACATGACTATACCCCCCCCCCCCCCACCCCCCCACCCTCCGCTGATGCTTTGTAGTCTACCTGTCAAATCTAAACGTAGGAAATCTTTTAGATGAAAAGTCACTTGCCAATTAACAATTCTCTGAAAGTCTAAAATCTATTTGATGAGCGCTTTTGAAAGGCTGCTTCAGTCAATTGGAGTAAGTATCAACCGGCCAAGGTCACGCCATTTCAGTAATCAAGGCTTTGTTGCATTATAACTGTTCCGCATTGTCTGGAAATTTTTAATTATCCACCACTAGGGCGTGATCTCTATAAACATATGAACCAGTGTCCATATGGGCTTTGCCCGATCTCGGATAAATTTACTAATTTTGTCCACATTTCAATGACACATTTGAGCTATAAAAAGGAGTTGTAGTTAATAGTCTCTTATTGGCCTCATGAACCAAGCTCTGTATAGGTTAAAAATCTATATTATACAGACACTTAATATTTAATGGTATTGTACGATTTGTTGATTTCATTCAATAGATTACACTTCCAACAAACCATTTGCCACTGGTTTGCAAAAGGTGTTTTTAGACAAGTTTGAGCTGATTTTTAGTTGCATTTAAACCGCTCTGACCAGCAAACATCAACAGAGTGTGGCACTTTCGAGCTCTGCGAAACAGCAAACCCTATTACCAGGCAATTGGTTCAGTCAAGTCAAGTCAACTTTTTTTATTGAGCGCTTTTTAACAATACAGATGTTGTCAAAGCAGCTTCTTAGTATCAAAATAGGAAAATAGTGTCAAAGCAAAAGGACAATAGTAAACATTCCTTTACGTTTTTTAGTTAAAGGAAGTTCATCATTGAATTCTGTGATGTCATCGTCCAGCTCAGTTCAGTTCTGGAAATTAAGTGTCCCCAACTAAGCAAGTCAGATGCGGCAGCGGCAGGAAACCAAAACTCCATCGGTGACAGAATGGAGAAAAAAAGCTTGGGAGAAACCAGGCTCAGTCGGGGGGCCAGTTCTCCTCCGGCCAGGTTTGATCCATGGAGAGGGCTCATCTGGTTCCGTGGTCTTGTCCCTATGGTCGTCTAGGAGACAAGGTCTTCACTGGGGATCTGTCTCTGGGGCTCATCTAGTTGTCCTGGTCCCTGCTGAAATTCAGGGCTTTAGAGGTTGTCTCTAGGTGCTGATCCACCATCTGGGCTGGATACGGACTGGATCTGGTGGCTACGGTAACCTCGGAATAAGAAATAAACAAGACTCATTTTAGCATAGATGCCATTCTTCTTACGATGTAACAAGAACATTGTGTGTTATTGGAAGTGTTCCCAGTTCTGGTTGACCTAATAAATGCAGCCTAACTATTCTTTAACGGATTTGAGTGACAGAAATGTGTGTGTTTTATGTGTAAGCCAGGTTAAAGAGATGGGTCTTTAATCTAGATTTATACTGACAGAGTGTGTCTGCCCCCCAGACAGTGTAAGGTAGATTACTCCAGAGTTTTGGCGCTAAATAGGAAAAGGATCTACCGCCCGCAGTTGATTTCGATATTCTAGGTATTATCAAATTGCCAGAGTTTTGAGAGTGCAACGGACGTGGAGGACTATAATACGATAAGAGCTTGCTCAAGTACTGAGGTGCTAAACCATTCAATGCTTTTAAAGTAATTAGTAGGATTTTAAAATCTATACAATGTTTAATAGGGAGCCAGTGCTGTGTTGACAGAAGCGGGCTAACATGGTCATACTTCCTGGTTCTAGTAAGAGCTCTTGCTGCTGCATTTTGGAACAGCTGGACTTTGTTTATTATGCATGCATAAAAAAAACACCCAATAAAGCATAAAAATAATCTACCCTTGAGGTCATGAACGTATGAATTAACATTTCTGCATTTGACATTGAGAGCATAGTCAGTCTATTCAAAGTTTTGAAGAGAGTTCTTTCTCCCGTCACCACTTACGTAATGTGCGATGAGCTGACCCCAAATTATAGAACAACACCATGCTTGCACTGTTTTTCACATTTGATGTTTTAAGCAGAACATTCTGCAGAACTGCTTCAAAAGAATCTGACGTTTTAAACACACACTTTGTAAAAAAAACACCACCCTCAAAAACGACCCAAGCATATCATGTCAACACCACTCAGATCATACTCCTTTCTTCAACATTGCCAAAAACAATATGAACGCTCATCAACAACAGAGCTTGTGAACAAAGCCAGAGTTCCGTCCTCAATTCACTCTCAGAATGGAGTATCATAGCTCATCGTCATGGGTTGGGAGACAAACACTTTCGAAACACATTTCCAAGTAAAGAACTATAGAAATGATCCCTGAAAATATAGTCTTAACCTTACAATGCAACTCAAACGGAATTCCATTCTGAAGCGCCCCTACTCTCAGATGGTTTGCCTAGTTGATTTCTATGGGCTTAACGTTCGTGTGACGCTTTTTTGCACACACTTCAGAGCTAAAAGCACGAATCGTTTCACCAAACCCCTCGAAGTCTAACGTTAACCTGCAATTTGAAATACCAACATGACTATACCCCCCCCCCCCCTCCGCTGATGCTTTGTAGCCTACCTGTCAAATCTAAATGTAGGAAATCTTTTAGATGAAAAGTCACTTACCAATTAACAATTCTCTGCAAGTCTAAAATCTATTTGATGAGCGCTTTTGAAATGCTGCTTCAGTCAATTGGAGTAAGTATCAACCGGCCAAGGTCACGCCATTTCAGTAATCAAGGCTTTGTTGCATTATAACTGTTCCGCATTGTCTGGAAATTTCAATTATCCACCACTAGGGCGTGATCTCTTTAAACACATGAACCAGTGTCCATATGGGCTTTGCCTGATCTCGGATAAATTTACTAATTTTGTCCGCATTTCAATGACACATTTGAGCTATAAAAAGGAGTTGTAGTTAATAGTCTCTTATTGGCCTCATGAACCAAGCTCTGTATAGGTTAAAAATCTATATTATACGGACACTTAATATTTAATGGTATTGTACGTTTTGTTAATTGCATTCAATAGATTACACTTCCAACAAACCATTTGCCACTGGCTTGCAAAAGGTGTTTTTAGACAAGTTTGAGCTGATTTTTAGTTGCATTTAAACTGCTCTGACCAGCAAACATCAACAGAGTGTGGCACTTTCGAGCTCTGCGAAACAGCAAACCCTATTACCAGGCAATTGGTTCAGTCAAGTCAAGTCAAGTTTTTTTTTGAGCGCTTTTAAAAATACAGATGTTGTCAAAGTAGCTTTTCAGTATCAAAATAGGAAAATAGTGTCAAAGCAAAAGGACAATAGTAAACATTCCTTTAAATTTTTTAGTTAAAGGCAGTTCATCATTGAATTCTGTGATGTCATCGTCCAGCTCAGTTCAGTTCTGGAAATTAAGTGTCCCCAACTAAGCAAGTCAGATGCGGCAGCGGCAGGAAACCAAAACTCCATGGGTGACAGAATGGAGAAAAAAAGCTTAGGAGAAACCAGGCTCAGTCGGGGGGCCAGTTCTCCTCCGGCCAGGTTTGATCCATGGAGAGGGCTCATCTGGTTCCGTGGTCTTGTCCCTATGGTATTCTAGGAGACAAGGTCTTCACTGGGGATCTGTCTCTGGGGCTCATCTAGTTTTCCTGGTCCCTGCTGAAATTCAGGGCTGTAGACGTCGTCTCTAGGTGCTGATCCACCATCTGGGCTGGATACGGACTGGATCTGGTGGCTACGGTAACCTCGGAATAAGAAATAAACAAGACTCATTTTAGCATAGATGCCATTCTTCTTACGATGTAACAAGAACATTGTGTGTTATTGGAAGTGTTCCCAGTTCTGGTTGACCTAATAAATGCATCCTAACTATTCTTTAACGGATTTGAGTGACAGAAATGTGTGTGTTTTATGTGTAAGCCAGGTTAAAGAGATGGGTCTTTAATCTAGATTTATACTGACAGAGTGTGTCTGCCTCCCAGACAGTGTAAGGTAGATTACTCCAGAGTTTTGGCGCTAAATAGGAAAAGGATCTACCGCCCGCAGTTGATTTCGATCGATATTCTAGGTATTATCAAATTGCCAGAGTTTTGAGAGCACAACGGACGTGGAGGACTATATTACGATAAGAGCTTGCTCAAGTAATGAGGTGCTAAACCATTCAATGCTTTTAAAGTAATTAGTAGGATTTTAAAATCTATACAATGTTTAATAGGGAGCCAGTGCTGTGTTGACAGAAGCGGGCTAACATGGTCATACTTCCTGGTTCTAGTAAGAACTCTTGCTGCTGCATTTTGGAACAGCTGGACTTTGTTTATTATGCATGCAGAAAAAACACCCAATAAAGCATAAAAATAATCTACCCTTGAGGTCATGAACGTATGAATTAACATTTCTGCATTTGACATTGAGAGCATAGTCAGTCTATTCAAAGTTTTGAAGAGAGTTCTTTCTCCCGTCACCACTTACGTAATGTGCGATGAGCTGACCCCAAATTATAGAACAACACCATGCTTACACTGTTTTTCACATTTGATGTTTTAAGCAGAACATTCTGCAGAACTGCTTCAAAAGAATCTGTCTTTTTACACACACGCTTTGTAGAAAAAACACCACTCTCAAAAACGACTCAAGCATATCACGTCAACACCACTCAGATCATACTCCTTTCTTCAACATTGCCAAAAACAATATGAACGCTCATCAATGACAGAGCTTGTGAACAAAGCCACAGTTCTGTCCTCAATTCGCTCTCAGAAAGGAGTATTATAGCTCATCATCATGGGTTGGGAGACAAACACTTTCGAAACACATTTCCAAATAAAGAACTATAGAAATGATCCCTGAAAATATAGTCTTAACTTTATAATGCAACTCAAACGGAATTCCATTCTGAAGCGCCCCTCCTCTCAGATGGTTTGCCTAGTTGATTTCTATGGGCTTAACGTTCGTGTGACGCTTTTTTTGCACACACTTCAGAGCTAAAAGCACGAATCGTTTCCCAAACCCCTCGAAGTCTAACGTTAACCTGCAATTTGAAATACCAACATGACTATACCCCCCACCCTCCGTTGATGCTTTGTAGCCTACCTGTCAAATCTAAATTTAGGAAATCTTTTAGATGAAAAGTCACTTACCAATTAACAATTCTCTGCAAGTCTAAAATCTATTTGATGAGCGCTTTTGAAAGGCTGCTTCAGTCAATTGGAGTACGTATCAACCGGCCAAGGTCACGCCATTTCAGTAATCAAGGCTTTGTTGCATTATAACTGTTCCGCATTGTCTGGAAATTTCAATTATCCACCACTAGGGCGTGATCTCTATAAACACATGAACCAGTGTCCATATGGGCTTTGCCCGATCTCGGATAAATTGACTAATTTTGTCCGCATTTTAAATGACACATTTGAGTTATAAAAAGGAGTTGTAGTTAATAGTCTCTTATTGGCCTCATGAACCAAGCTCTGTATAGGTTAAAAATCTATATTATACAGACACTTAATATTTAATGGTATTGTACGATTTTTATATTGCATTCAATAGATTACACTTCCAACAAACCATTTGCCACTGGCTTGCAAAAGGTGTTTTTAGACAAGTTTGAGCTGATTTTTAGTTGCATTTAAACCGCTCTGACCAGCAAACATCAACAGAGTGTGGCACTTTCGAGCTCTGCGAAACAGCAAACCCTATTACGAGGCAATTGGTTCAGTCAAGTCAAGTCAACTTTTTTTTTGAGCGCTTTTAACAATACAGATGTTGTCAAAGCAGCTTCTTAGTATCAAAATAGGAAAATAGTGTCAAAGCAAAAGGACAATAGTAAACATTCCTTTAATTTTTTTTTTAGTTAAAGGCAGTTCATCATTGAATTCTGTGATGTCATCGTCCAGCTCAGTTCAGTTCTGGAAATTAAGTGTCCCCAACTAAGCAAGTCAGATGCGGCAGCGGCAGGAAACCAAAACTCCATCGGTGACAGAATGGAGAAAAAAAGCTTAGGAGAAACCAGGCTCAGTCGGGGGGCCAGTTCTCCTCCGGCCAGGTTTGATCCATGGAGAGGGCTCATCTGGTTCCGTGGTCTTGTCCCTATGGTCGTCTAGGAGACAAGGTCTTCACTGGGGATCTGTCTCTGGGGCTCATCTAGTTGTCCTGGTCCCTGCTGAAATTCAGGGCTGTAGAGGTCGTCTCTAGGTGCTGATCCACCATCTGGGCTGGATACGGACTGGATCTGGTGGCTACGGTAACCTCGGAATAAGAAATAAACAAGACTCATTTTAGCATAGATGCCATTCTTCTTACGATGTAACAAGAACATTGTGTGTTATTGGAAGTGTTCCCAGTTCTGGTTGACCTAATTAATGCAGCCTAACTATTCTTTAACGGATTTGAATGACAGAAATGTGTGTGTTTTATGTGTAAGCCAGGTTAAAGAGATGGGTCTTTAATCTAGATTTATACTGACAGAGTGTGTCTGCCCCCCAGACAGTGTAAGGTAGATTACTCCAGAGTTTTGGCGCTAAATAGGAAAAGGATCTACCGCCCGCAGTTGATTTCGATATTCTAGGTATTATCAAATTGCCAGAGTTTTTGAGAGCGCAACGGACGTGGAGGACTATATTACGATAAGAGCTTGCTCAAGTACTGAGGTGCTAAACCATTCAATGCTTTTAAAGTAATTAGTAGGATTTTAAAATCTATACAATGTTTAATAGGGAGCCAGTGCTGTGTTGACAGAAGCGGGCTAACATGGTCATACTTCCTGGTTCTAGTAAGAACTCTTGCTGCTGCATTTTGGAACAGCTGGACTTTGTTTATTACTCATGCAGAAAAAACATCCAATAAAGCAAAATAATAATCTAACCTTGAGGTCATGAACGTATGAATTAACATTTCTGCATTTGACATTGAGAGCATAGTCAGTCTATTCAAAGTTTTGAAGAGAGTTCTTTCTCCCGTCACCACTTACGTAATGTGCGATGAGCTGACCCCAAGTTATAGAACAACACCATGCTTGCTCTGTTTTTCACATTTGATGTTTTAAGCAGAACATTCTGCAGAACTGCTTCAAAAGAATCTGACTTTTTAAACACACGCTTTGTAGGAAAACACCCCCCTCAAAAACGACCCAAGCATATCACGTCAACACCACTCAGATCATACTCCTTTCTTCAACATTGCCAAAAAACAATATGAACGCTCATCAACGACATAGCTTGTGAACAAAGCCACAGTTCAGTCCTCAATTCGCTCTCAGAAAGGAGTATTATAGCTCATCATCATGGGTTGGGAGACAAACACTTTCGAAACACATTTCCAAGTAAAGAACTATAGAAATGATCCCTGAAAATATAGTCTTAACTTTATAATGCAACTCAAACGGAATTCCATTCTGAAGCGCCCCTCCTCTCAGATGGTTTGCCTAGTTGATTTCTATGGGCTTAACGTTCGTGTGACGCTTTTTTTGCACACACTTCAGAGCTAAAAGCACGAATCGTTTCCCAAACCCCTTGAAGTCTAACGTTAACCTGCAATTTGAAATACCAACATGACTATACCCCCCCTGCTGATGCTTTGTAGCCTACCTGTCAAATCTAAACGTAGGAAATCTTTTAGATGAAAAGTCACTTACCAATTAACAATTCTCTGCAAGTCTAAAATCTATTTGATTAGCGCTTTTGAAAGGCTGCTTCAGTCAATTGGAGTACGTATCAACCGGCCAAGGTCACGCCATTTCAGTAATCAAGGCTTTGTTGCATTATAACTGTTCCGCATTGTCTGGAAATTTCAATTATCCACCACTAGGGCGTGATCTCTATAAACACATGAACCAGTGTCCATATGGGTTTTTGCCCGATCTCGGATAAATTGACTAATATTTTGTCCGCATTTCAATGACACATTTGAGTTATAAAAAGGGAGTTGTAGTTAATAGTCCCTTATTGGCCTCATGAACCAAGCTCTGTATAGGTTAAAAATCTATATTATACAGACACTAATATTTAATGGTATTGTACGATTTGTTAATTGCATTCAATAGATTACACTTCCAACAAACCATTTGCCACTGGTTTGCAAAAGGTGTTTTTAGACAAGTTTGAGCTGATTTTTAGTTGCATTTTAAACCGCTCTGACCAGCAAACATCAACAGAGTGTGGCACTTTCGAGCTCTGCGACGAAACAGCAAACCCTATTACGAGGCAATTGGTTCAGTCAAGTCAAGTCAACTTTTTTTTTGAGCGCTTTTAACAATACAGATGTTGTCAAAGCGAAACAGTTAGTATCAAAATAGGAAAATAGTGTCAAAGCAAAGGACAATAGTAAACATTCTTTTACATTTTTTAGTTAAAGGAAGTTCATCACTGAATTCTGTGATGTCATCGTCCAGCTCAGTTCAGTTCTGGAAATTAAGTGTCCCCAACTAAGGCAAGTCAGAATGTTTCGGCAGGCTCAGATTCAAATCTGATCAAATGGCATTAATTCTTGCAGCTTGGGTTAAATAATCGGTTCGAAATTTCTTGCTCCAGCTACGCAATTATGTCTCTATTTGTCTCTGCTTTGCCCAGGACACGATGATGCCAACCCTCAGAGGACCTCAGATGATGTTAATTTAACTGTTCAACATAGTCAGAAATTCCACATTTTGCTAAGGTCCTGAGTTCTGATTGCATAGGACTCTGCTGTTACTGTTAGTGTTAATCGTCTGTTTGATTTACAGTCTTTTTATTGATTTTCTGAACATTTCTGCTATATGCACATGAATGCTGACAGTCACCACTCCAATAAGCTACCACTAAATATTGTAGAAACGTAATTTTCTGTAAAGTTGCTTTGTAATGATTTGTATCGTAAAAAGCGCTATACAAATAAACTTGAATTGAATTGAATTGAATTCTATCTTGGTCTCATCAAACCAGAGAATCTTATTTCTCTGTTTTTTAGCAAACTCCATGCAGGCTTTCATGTGTCTTGCACTGAGGAGAGGCTTCTGTCGGGCCACTCTGCCATAAAGCCCCGACTGGTGGAGGGCTGCAATGGTTGACTTTCTACAACTTTCTCCCATCTCCTGACTGCATCTCTGGAGCTCTCAGCCACAGTGATCTTTGGGTTTCTTCTTTACCTCTCACCAGGCTCACCCCGAGCTCTTCGCATTTCCCCGATAGCTCAGACTTTGGCCGAACGGCTTCCTCTAGGAATGGAGTTCTGGCTCATCCGAACCTTAACGTTTTTTGTGCATTTAAGGATTTATCTGAGGTCACTATGCAGTTAGGCAAAGGGTCCTTAGTGACAGCAGAATTTTTTTTTGTAACCTTGGCCAGATTGTGGCTTTCACAATTCAATCAGTATGCTCTTCAGCGTGGCAGCTGTCACCATTCAACCTCATGATTCTACAGTAAATTACTCTGACATGCACTGATTTTAGCTGTAAGGTCTTATATAGACAGGTGTGTGGCTTCCCTAATCAAGTCCAATCAGTATAATAAAAACAACAGCTGGACTCAAATGAAGGTGTTGATACCATCTCAAGGACGATCATAAGAATTGAATGGACAGCATAATGACATAAATATATTTGCTATTCTTAGCAAATATTAGAAGAATGTTAGGTCCAAAAAGCACTTAAGTATTATTATTTTATTAAATATTATTATATTTTATCAACAGATTATGTGTTTTTGACTCACAACATGGGGTGCTGTATGTAGTTAACATTATGAGGATACTGTAAAGGTCTTAAGTCAAGTTTTAAAAACAGTTTTATGTTAATTATGGCTGCTATATTGAACCATCTATGACTGTGAGCCGAAATTTAAGGGACAGTGCTTTAAAGCCGCATCACCACATGCCGAAGTGAGCTTCCGTACCCACTCCAAATAACACTCGCCGTTGCCGAGTCTGAGCCGAGGCTGCCGCAGGGCAGCCGAGCTCGTGCTGATTACTACATGCTATCTGGGTAGGTGTTGATAAATCACATGCACTGAATATAAAGATCTAATGTCAAGGCTCGCATTCCTGCTCCTGGAGCTGGTGCCAAATGATTAAGTTTTGGAAAACAGCAATTCAAATGTAGGGGCCACATATTTAGGATATTTTTTTATGCAGACACCCAACTGTGCAAATTCATTTATTGATTTAAAACCCAGTCCTGAACCTGGGGGCCCTTGTTCTGCAGAGTTCAGCTCCAACCAGTTGCAACACATTTGCCTGGACATTGCTACTGATCCTGAAGACCTTGCTTAGCTTAGATGTGTTTATTCAGGGTTGCTAAACTGTGCAGGACACTGGCCCTGCAGAAGCAGGACTGAGAGCCCTGACATTAGCGCTTTACATTCAGTGCATGTGATTTATCAACACCTAGTACAAATATAGAGCTCATGAAAAATAAATGTTCAGGATGCACAAACATTAAATGCATAAACCAGTGTGAATAACCAAGTATCTTAAAAGAAACTTGGAGGTAGCCAGAATGGGAAGTTTTAAGTAGTTGTACAGCTTTAAGTGTGAAGCTTGTTCTTGTACACAGATATGGCATATTCATGGCATTATTTGTCTTTTAAACTGATGTAAACAGAAAAAGAGTAGACTGATTTTTATTTTTTTTATCCTGTCGCCCCCTCTAGTGGACATTAAGGCCTTCATTGCTCAGATAAAGAAAATCAATAAGATTTTTTGGGAAGGTAATCCCTCCAGTAAGAAAAGATACAGCAACGTGAGTCAGACGAGTCTGAAGGTCTGAGCTGAATTTGGTGAAACATTAAAGTTCTAGTCGGTGTCAATTACTTGCATAATAAATAATAATAATGTTTAAAAATATGTTGGCTATCTCAACCCCAACAAAGAAGACTAAGAAGGGAAACATCGACCAATTTAGTATGTAATAAAACTAATACAATACACTAATACAAAGGCATGAAAAATAGGGATTTTATTTGCCCTAAACCCTGTTAATTTTTGTCAGTATTAAGGTGCATTCACTGATTCTACCTTCTCTCTTTTCTATCTCACTCTTTTCATTTAAACTGAGTTGGCTACACATGCTTACATTCATAAATTTAAACTTTATGTGGTGATTTCAGATATTACAGTGCCGCACTCGTACTGACTCTTATTCTCCCTGAAAGAATGAAATGGCCTTACTGAAGGCGGAGTGATTTGACCAATCAGATGAAAGGAGCATTTCAGCAACGCCCACATGTGCAAATGAAATATTGAAGCCATAAACCGTTTTGTAAACCCCAAACGAAAAATGAGAAATCGAGCCAAAATCTAATTTTTCGTTTGCTAAACTTAATGGAAAAATGAATAAATGAGCCATTTTTCCATTTCTCGTTATTGCCAGGAATTAAGAATGGTATCAAAACATCCTTCTTCCAGCGATCCATGAGCAGTTTGGTGATCTGTGCATTTTCCAGCATGATGGAGCACCGTGTCACAAAGCAAGAGTGATAAAGAAGTGGCTTGAAGATCTTTACATTGAAATTTTGGATCCGTGGCCAGGCACACGCTCCGGATCTCAATCCCATAGAGAACCTGTGGTTAGTCCTCAAAAGGCGAGTGGACAAGCAGAAGCCCACAAATTGTGATCAGCTCCGAGAACTAATGTAATGATGGATTGCCATCAGTCAGGATTTGGCCCAGAAGCTATAATATCCAGCATGCCAGAGCCAATTGCAGAGGTTATGAAGAACAAGGGTCAACACTGTAAATATTGACTTTTATATATATAATTTTTTTATTTATTTTTTTGCACCAATAAAAGCCTTTTAAAACTTTTATGATATGCTTATCATTGTTTTTCTGTATACCATAGAAACGTGGAAAAACAGTCTACAAATACTGAAGCAGCAAACTTTGCAAAACACAATTTATGTCACTGCCAAAACTTTTGGCCATGACTGCACATGTCAGGGTAATCAAATAACAACTTGGTATCTTATGGAAAAAGTATACACTTTTGCAATTAAAGTCCACATTCAATAGCAGTATTCAGACTACACTAATGG
Organism: Cyprinus carpio; assembly: GCF_018340385.1. Taxonomy (NCBI): domain Eukaryota; kingdom Metazoa; phylum Chordata; class Actinopteri; order Cypriniformes; family Cyprinidae; genus Cyprinus; species Cyprinus carpio. The sequence continues at coordinate 1,813,727 of NC_056591.1, forward strand.
TGCTCTTCCACTGCGTGGTACGACTCGGCTCGGCACGGCTCAGTATGGTTTGCGTTTCCACTGCAGTTTAGTAATGCTTTAGAGTGGGCAGGATTATCCACATGTCGTTATAGTTGTTCCGCCTCTACTGCCACGACTCCTTAAAAAAAAAAAAAATAGTTTTTCATTCCGCGTCGCCCCATCAAGCTCTCACTTGATCCGCTCCTCTGCTATCAACGAGAGAAATCTCTTTACTTACACAACAGACAACAAAACTTTTTGGTTGTTAAATAAAGGTGCGCTAATTCAAAACAGTTGCGTTCGATCCTTCGCTGGCTGTGCTGATTTAAATCTAGCGGTTCTTTTGTGTTTGTGTCGCGAGGTCAGTGACGCAGCGGGTGACGATTCTCTCTAGCCAATCCGTGATCAGCAGCGTTTACGTCACGTTTTGGTACGGTTCACTTGGAACCTCAACCGAGGTGGTACTAAAAAAAAAGTATTCCACATCAGGTGTGATGAAACAGCAATAAATAAATACTTTATAGATGAATTGAAGTATATGACCATTGTACAGGCATGTTTTGATCTGGTCATCTGTACTAATTTAGAGAATTAATTCCTTTGGAATTATGCTGGTAAAGCAGTTTGAGGAAGTTTGTTCTTTGTCAAGTTAATGAATTATTAATGTTTTTCAAAAACAACATATAAATTAACAATAAAAAATTTACAGATTCAGACTTATTTTTATTAATGGACTGAATAACACACACAAGTGTTGTGTCCTTTTTAGAACAATCAGATAAAGATCAGAACAAACCCAAGACCTTGTTTTTTTGAGTAAAATAAGATAGTGATGAGTACTAACAAAAGAAATATTTCTTTTTGGCATGGAAGAAAAGTAAAATGATATCTTGTAAAACCCACAGCAGAGAATCAGTTATGGCCTTGCCAGAATCTACAAGTCAAATTTTTTGTTAGTTACACATCAAGACTACACATTAAGTTAGTTTGCCCTAAAAATGAAAATTCTGTGATCACATATTCAGCCTTGTGTTGTTCCAAAGTGTTATATTTGAACAAGTGAAAAAACCACAGTCAGTGTTTTCACTATTTAACAATGAACAAAACATTAAAACAATCAACTCCTAACTTTAAATAGTATTAAGATGATTTATTGTTTCGGATTTAAATTAACAACCATATGGTCTGACTTATTAGGTATCAAAACTCACTACATTAACATTTACATTTTGTATGAAAGGATGGCCTTGAGGATTGGGGTTTATTAAGGTATTATTGCAGAATATTGCAACATCCAGTAGGTCCACTAATATGGGTCAAAATATTGTTTAACATATATTAATAGTGTAACTAGTTAATAGTCAATTAGTCCCTATACTAAAGTGTTATCAAGTCTCCACTTTACATTTAGTTTGTAGAAAGTGATTTAGATTTGTGAAATTTTTTTATTTTTATTGTTTACCACAATTTTTTATTGTTTTCCCACAACTGAAGCAATACATGTTGCATCTAAATTGATGCACCTGGTGTTGACAGCATTGAAAAATGTTGGGCAAGATGAACCTCTCTATCTTCAAGATTTGTGACACAGCGAGGAATGCCTTCTCAAACAGGTTGAGATCATTCTTGGTGATCAGACTATTTTCTTGCACTGACAGTATGAACTGCTTCCCCTTCGGTAGACGATACAGTGTCCCAAAGTGTAAATTAAATCGAAATAATGATTCTTTTGTACTGGTATTTTTTTGTTTGATTTTGCTGTTCTTTTCCATACAGTGAAAGCATATATTGTCCAGAAGCTGATAAGCTCCAAAAATAGACTTCGTAAAGATTGAAAATATTCACGTTTAGGTGAACTATAGCTAGGCTTCTTAATCAGGACCAGAACAAGTGATCACACTACTCCGATTTTGAAATCTCTGCACTGGCGATTTTAAAGTTCTTATGCTTACATAGAATGCACTGCATGGCCTGGCATCGCAAAACTTGTCCGAGCATTTAACACTGTGGTTTCCGAGGTGTGAACATTTGCTTCCCTCAGCATGGTCCTTTTTTAGTCCATCAATAGGACTTTTACAACTTACTTCCAGCCTATACTTCTGTGGCACAGACATTTGGTATTTTTAATTCTTAGCTGAAAATTAAAATTTTTTAGGTTGGCTTTTAGTTGATTGCAATATGTATGTTGATTGATTGTTTATGTATTTTTACTTGATTGTGATGTTTGCATTGTTTAACATATAAAGAGCTTTGAGAAGCTCATTTAAAGGCACTATATAAAATAAAGTCAATTTTTATTATTTAACAGAGAAATCAGATACATGTTCATTTTCCGTTTATTTGTATTTTTTTTAATGTGCGCTAGTGTAAACAAATGAATCTGTCAGTGTATTTTTTTTTTTTTTTTTTTACTTTGTGGCATAGCAGTAGCGTAGTAGAGATTGTACTCTACTCTTGCCCCTAAGCCATCGGCCATCATTTTCATAAATCTACTTCTCTGTGGTGAGGAGGGCACTGCGCACCTTGTAAGAAACACCCACATTAAGCACTGAATAAACCAAAACATCCTGCTCTCTGCAGCACTCCAGAGGCCCCAAACGAAGCCTGTGGCACACCAACAGCATTCTGCGTTGGGACAGGTCGCATCTCCTTCCCTTTCATTCATCACTTAGTCTTTCCTCATTCACCTGGGATCTGTTTGTATATTGTGTGGTTCATGGCTGTCCTCCGCTCAGGGCTTTAACATGTTTTTCTTGTTTGTTTGTTTGTTTTTTTTGGTACTAAAGTGGAGGATGCAAAAAACCCATTTCCTGTCGTGTGCCAGACCCACTGATGTGGTCCGTGTGAGACTTTAATTGTGGCCCTGCAAAGGAAGTTTTCCATATCTGGGACTTTAGATAAAGAGCATATATCATGAGATTATAATGGCTACCCTCAGTATCAAATCATACCCTGTGCACAGAGGTCATGTTGTTTGTACTATAAAAACATAAATGCACATTTACTTTAATATCACAAATGCTGATTTTACACGGTTCTTGAGTTCTCTTTTTTATTCTGTTCATTCCCCATTGTTCTCTCTCTAAAGCATTACTCATGTCTCTCATCCAGATTTCACAGGAACACTTTAAAACTTAATTTTCTGTCTTTTTCTATTACAGTCTCTATTAGAGTATTTTAATGTGGGAATATTTCCACAGTAAAGAAACACATACCTTAAAATTTGTCTGAATGACAGAAAGGATTTTTTAAAAATACATACAAATACGAAAATTTATGATTTTTTTAGAAATAAATATCATGGTTCATGCCTAAATTCTCAGTGGGACATAAGCAGATTTTATGAAAACATACAAATGAATATTTTGTGGAAATGCAATCTTTGCTGTCCCTTTTATTGATGAGGTTGGTCATTTTATCCAAATGCATCTAGAACAGTGGTCACCAACTTTTTTAAGCCCAAGATATGAAAGACAAGATCTACTCCACCTATTGAAGAATTTATAGAAAAAGGCAGCCCAGATTGTACTTCCAATTTGAGGCCTTTTATTTAGTATTTTAATTAGTGATGGACCTATCATGATTTTTCATGGCCGATTCAGATTTTTTTTTTTTATTTATTTAAGCTAGTAAATTGGAAAATTCTGACAGTTGTAGCTGACTTTTTTTTTTAAGCAAATTTATTTATTGGTTATTTAAAAATATCTGTAGGCTAAATATCTGTGTTGAAATTAGAGGCAACCACTGCATTTCAATCATGATCCAAACAAAGATTCTACACACATCTTGCAAGAGCAGTTGTTTTTTATTTGAATTAGATTTAACGGATTTAAAGCAAAAACAGAATAGTCTGACTTTAGCTTCGTGAAATGATGCTACATAAAAACTACATAAAAATATCTGTATGAAACAAAAACAGCAGAAAGTCTGAATGAGACACAATTTCACTTTCTGACAGCAGGTGGCGCTTATGGAACAGCAGCGATACAGCGCTTCCTTGGTTACTGCTGTAAACAAAGCAATACTGTGCTTATAAATACTACTTTATATGGAGGTAAGAGGAGAAGAAAATGTCATTGCCATCAAAACCTTTCTCAAGACAGTCTATTCCCTTCAGTTATACATTCATATAACCCCCTTTCTTCCTATATTTCAAACATTGTGAACAGTGAGCTTGCTCTGCATGCTACAGTATTTTCTCCTCTTCGCATCCGTCTTCAGCATCTCTGGCCTCTGTTAACAAAAGGTTACTATTCATAACCCAGGTTCTCTAAAACATAGAGTGGAGAGATCAACTTATGGGAAGGTCATCCGTGCCTGACCTCTGCAGAAGCATCCAATTGCACCAAGTCTGGCTTGACAGAAAGGAGCCCAATGGCAGGTAAGGGACCGCCCCTTAACCGAGCACATAGAGCCCCTGCACAGGTTACCTTTCCTCAGTGAGCATATTCACTTCTCGTGCAGCAAGCGTGGCAAACTTGGTGGATCTCTCCACTCAGTGTTTCAGAAAACCGGGGTTACTAACAGTAACCTATTGTTCTCTTTCATCATCTCATGTTCAAGATCCATCTATGGGAGATATGGACAACTCCCTAGTTACCCAGTACACTCACAGTGAGGCCTTGTATGCCAGAGGATGGTCACCTGAAAAGGCAGTGCTTGACATGACGTCACCAAGTATCAGACCCCCCACAAAGAGAAAATGCAATACCAGCCATAAAAGAACTGATGTGGTAACATGCATATAAAACCTCATGCATGCACACACCTCATGCTGAAAGAGTATGCCTGCTTAATGACATGAATAAGCCGAGCTGGACAACTCAGCTTTAACCCTCTGGGGTCCGAGGTGATTTTGGGGCCCTTGAGATGTTTTGACATACCCTAACATTTGTGCTTATTTCAGCTACTTATAACATACTACTGGTCAAGTCATGTGGGGAAGTCATGGCCTAATGGTTAGAGAGTTTAACTCCTAACCCTAGGGTTGTGGGTTCGAGTCTCGGGCCAGCAATACCATGACTGAGGTGCCCTTGAGCAAGGCACTAAACCCCTAACTGCTCCCCGGGCACTGCAGCATAAATGGCTGCCCACTGCTCTGGGTGTGTGTTCACGTTGTGTGTGTGTGCACTTTGGATGGGTTAAATGCAGAGCACAAATTCTGATTATGGGTCACCATACTTGGCTGTGTGTCACGTCACTTTTTAATTTTTTTTTTTTTGTATTCAGCACAAACTGTGCTACTATAATATATGAGCAAGTTTGATCTACATGTTTGTATTATGCGTGGTTAGTAAGTTTTGGGGAAAACAATGTAGCTGAAATAAGGCCATAAAACCCATACTGAATAGTTCAAAATAAGGCTTTTGAGTGATCAGTCTTGTAGGCTAGAATATTTACATCCAAATGATGTGAAAATCATTCCGCTTACTCATCCACAAAAAAAAAATAATATATTGATTTAAATTTTGTAAGACATGTTTTGTGATAGACAAGCTTTATGCGAGGGAGTGACAATGGCCATGAATATTTAGTGATCCACTAATGGCCCATCAGTCATGTGACTGTGTGGCAGGTAAGACAGAATGTGAGGAGACTGAAAATGGCTTTTTAAATTATTTGCATTTTATTTACAACACAGTATAATCAAAACAATCATAATGAAGGTCAAAGACACATTATTGAGCATACTGATCTAACCCCAGAGATGTGAACTGACTTTGAGTCATTCCTGAAAACAGATTCTGTTCAACAAGTGAAACAAGTAAATCATACCTGATATTTAAGTGTTTGCTGCTTCTTTCCACTGATTCAAGGGAAAGAAAAAAAACATAATCAGTAGTCAAGGAGCTTGTTTTACCATAGAATATCTGTGTAGCTGAACATCTGATGTACAGCGCTCTCAGAGGAAAGCAGTTCGAAGAGACTCATGTGAAAGTCAGCAGGATTCATTTGTGGTGCAGGTGGTGCAAAAAAAAAAAAAAAAAAAATATATATACATATATATATATATATATCTATATATATATATATATATATATAAATATGTCCTATTGCTTGTACTTAGTTTCTTATTTGTATTTAATTGATGACTGTGCTTGTCTTCAGAGAGCTTGAGTTTTTTGTTGTTGTTTTTTTAGGCTAGTATTATTATTATTATTATTTGTGTGTGTGTGTGTGTGTGTGTGTGTTTTGACACTGGCGACAAGAATTATGACATTTCTATGGTATCTAAACTTTTGAGATCATAAAGAACTGTTTTATAGCAAAAACAACTATACTGTGATATATTATTAGTGTGAACTAAAATTACTCATGTAGTGATATAAGGTTTTGGCCATATCGCCCACCCCTATTCCTATGATCATAATAATGAAAAGTAATGGGCGTATTACTCCCTTGAGGTGAGCCACTTCCAACTGTGTATTTATTTGACATGTCTGTGTCAATTCTTACTTGTGTTTACCTTCCGAAAAGAAAATCCTTTACCCAGTTAAACATTTTTTCCTCCATCTCCTGTCTTATTCAGTTTGATTTATAACCCCTCCTTCCACATCATGTTGTAGGATTTTTTCTGTCAAAAAAAATAAAAAAAATACTGCTATTGCAGTCTCTTTATTCACTAGCGCCTTTCTTATTTCAGTCTCTGATCTTATCACAGAATCTACTGTGCTTCTTCCCTTCCTAAAGCCACTCTGATAATTAGCCAGAAATGCTCTTTTTTTCAGGGTAATGGGTCAATCTATCTGCTATCATACAGTGATGGAGAGACTTTAAAGTTGTCTTCCATTATTGATTTTACTGTGATCTTATTGTTTCTGGTGCATTGTTATAATATTTATGAATTTTCTGATCTAGCTGAGTGGCCGTGGTAATAGTGTGCACTAAAGTGGAAGCGCTTATTTTAGCTAATTTATGAAAATGTTTGTGCAAATATGTTTTTAATTATCCGTCATCATTCTAATGGTATTGTTTGTGCTTATCTGTTTTAATAATTTGTTCCTAATTCTTGTGTATAAATCATATTGTGAAACAAGAGTTTTTTTTTTAAAAAAACATGGTGTGTTCCAATTAGTAAGAGCGGGAAAAATGTGTATTTAAAATGGCTGTCACTAGTAGCAAGGAGGAGGTACACTAATCGAAAGCTAGGGAACGAGATTAGGGTGTTGCTGTGTAGCATGTGCAGTCATGGCCAAAAGTTTTGGCAGTGAAAAATTTTGTTTTGCAAAGATTGCTGCTTCAGTCTTTGTAGATTATTTTTCCACATTTCTATGGTATACTGAAAAACAATGATAAGCATATAAGTTTCAAGGCTTTTATTGGCACACATATATATATATATATATATATATATATATATATATATATATATATATATATATGAATGAGTCAATATTTACAGTGTTGACCCTTGTTCTTCATAACCTCTGCAGTTAACTCTGGCATGCTGGATATTAGCTTCTGGGCCAAATCCTGAATGATGGTGATCCATTATTGCCTTATAAGTTCTTGGAGTTGATCAATTTGTGGGCTTCTGCTTGTCTACTCACCTTTTGAGGACTGACCAAAGGTTCTCTATGGGATTGAGATCCAGAGAGTTGACTGGCCATGGATCCAAAATTTCAATGCAATGATCTTCGAGCCACTTCTTTATCACAATTGTTTTGTTGCACGGTGCTCCATCATGCTGGAAAATGCACAGATCACCAAATTGCTCATGGATCACTGGAAGAAGTTGCTCTTGCAGGATGTTTTATTACTTTTCTTTATTCATGACAGTGTTTTGGGGCAGAATTCTGAGAGAGCTCACTCCCTCGGTTGAAAAGCAACTCCATACATGGATGGTCTCAGGATGCTTCACTGTTGGCACGTCACAGGTCTCATGATAGCGTTCACCTTTTCTTCTCTGAACAAATCGATTTTCCAGATGTTCTAATCAGTCAGAAGGGGACTACAGAGAAAATAACTTTGCACCAGTCTTCTCCTGTCCAATACTTGTACTTCCTGCAGTCTGTCCTTAATATAATTTTATTTTATTTTATTTATTTTTTTTTTTTTCGTAGAAAAGTGGCTTCTTTGCTTCTTTCAGGTGCAATATACTTTGTAGCAATGTCCTTGCACGTGAGGCCATTTTGATGCACCGCTATGATGGCTGCACGTCTTTCTTTGGAGATAACCACTGCTAACAAGAACACAATGATTGGAAGCACTTCTTCCCTCCTTTTATAGCAATCAGTCTGCTCTTACAATCTAATTAGTTTGATAGTGATTTCACCTGACTATTACCCATTCACACTTTCACATGTGCTGCTGATATGATCAGTCAATTAATGTTAGCTGGTCATTTTGTGTCAGGATCACAGGATGTTTTTTTTTTTTTTTTTGAAAAGTAAATTTTTTGGCCAATGCATCTGATCACTCTACACAATAATCTAGAAACAATGTAAATGAACACCACAACAGCTTAAGCAGCAAACTTTGCAAAACACTAAATTTATTTTACTGCCCAAACTTTTGGCCATGAGTGTAAAACTCCAGCCTTAATGTAGTGGAGATACTTAGTATTGTTTCAAGTGCTCAGCAGGTCTAGTTTAAGACCGTTTTATATATATATATATATATATAATCTTTAAGCTCTTAAACAGTTTTTTTTGCACATTTTGCACATCCGCTTGAAATAAACTTCCTTTTTGGGTGCCAACATTGCTTTCCATGATTTTGATCCTTGTGACTGTTCAGGTCGTTATCACACATACTTTACATGATTTTACATAAATTTGAAGTAATAAATATTAGTCTGTAACTAGTGGGTTTAGTTGGATCCTTACCAGATTTTCTTACTGCCTATTTTCAGGTGTTTGGTAATTTTCCCTACAATTTTATTATATACCTCCAGCAGCTTCACCGGTGATTTTTTCCGCCAGTTGATATTAGCACTGTATAACAAACTTCCTTTCTTGAAGATGTAGGTTTTGCTCTTTTATTGCTCTTACCTGCCAGGGTTAAATGGTTCATCCAATCCTAATTTTTTTTTTTTTTTTGTTTTGATCCCTTGTATTGAAAGCTACAGCAGTGTAAAGTATTTTGTCTTTGAAGGCATTTGTTGTGGTTGCGTTGGTTCATTTTAATCTGGCTCAGGCTCAAGCAGTGCTGGCCATCCTGAGCCATGCATCACATGCTGTGGAGGAGGGTGCGGACAGAGAGTGAAAATGAGGATGGAAAATTATTTTTATTATTACAGTAATGAATATTACAGATTCTGCAAGGTAAACATTTGACCTCAACTGTAATTGTGTGTGTGTGTGTGTGTGTGTGTTTTTGTTAATTAAAATAGGCTAAGAAGTGTCTTTTTAAGACATATTATGACCAAGCATTTAAAGAAAGAAAAAAAAGTTAATGCATTTTATTCAAGTCTGATAAAATTCCATTAAGATTTGAAGTGAATAATTCTGAATTAAAAAATAATAATAATAATAATCTGACCAACCATTGTCCACTAAGGGCAGAAACAAATAATTTCAATTAATGTACTGTCATGCTCTATTTTTATACCTTAATAAAATAATTTAATGTTGGTATTTCAATGTCACAGAAAAATATCTGTGGCAATAACATCAGTCCGCAGTGTTCTATATTCTATGTTTTATTTTTACTTTCCACCGTAACAATATGCAAAAGACAACTGAGTGCGCTCCTGTGATCTGCTCTCCGATATTCAATGAATAATTCATAATTCAGTCATTCAGTACTTCATGTGAATGACCACAGAAAGAATTTCATGGTTTTTCACCTTTTCGCAAATACTCACTTAAGCAAGTCTGTCTGTTGGTCTGGTCTTCAGTACAAACAACGTTTCACAACAAAACGCACGCGAGAAGCGAAACAGGAAATGATGCAAGAGGACGCGTGAGACAGGAGTTCTCGCGCGAGACTGGAATTCTCAGTCAAAAACAATGAACCCCGAGGCGGTGGTCAGCAAGCAGCTTGCCTTTCAAGTTGTATGTGCACTGATCTGCAGCGAAAAACAGAAAAAGAGAAACAGACGAATATGGAAGAGAAATTGCGTGGGACGACGACGCGAGCAGCCCGGATCGTCTGTTCTGCAGCAGCAGCTGGAGGTAAAGAATACATTTCCGATGGACGCAAGTTATAGCATAGCTGCCCACGGGTGCCGCGGCTCGTCAAGGAAATGTTCCTGCTTTGTTTTTTGTTTCGAATAATTGAAAAGCCTGTGTGAATTTATTCAGGTAGAAACTACGTGTTTGTGCTTTCCATACAATAGATGACTGATGAGAATGGGTTCAAGGAGCTGCTGCGGATGACAGCAGAGGAATTTGAGTTCCTGCTGCGGATGGTCGGACCCCTCATAACCAAGCAGCACACAAAAATGAGACGGGCAATATCCCCAAGAGATCGCCTATCTGTGACCTTGCGGTTTTTGGCAACAGGTGGGTCTGCCAGGGCAACAGAAACATAGCTGTTGTCTGTTACTGTATATTGTGTAGTTACTTTGTTTCTTATGCAGGTGAAACATTCAGTTCCCTCAGTTCACAGCACGGGATTGGGGCCAGCACTATTTAACAGATCGTTATGGAGACTTGTGCCGCTCTGTACCAGCTCATGAAAAAAGACTACCTGAACGTAAGCTCTGATTAACATTATTTACGCAAGTAGTTTACATTTATTACTTGGTAATTTAGAAAAAAAATATTCAGTAAAATTAATTCCACCATAAACATCTGCTGCAAAACACGACAAAATAATTTTTGTAGTGACTGGGAAGGGACATGCTTGGTTCATTTAGTTTTGTTGACATTTGAACTTGTGGGGACATGATAATGAATCGTGACCCTGCGATGCGAAGCCATGGCTTCAAGATCATATGTTGAGGGAACAAATTTTAATGTGTAAACAATCATAGAACCTGGGATTATCAGAAATGGGGATTATTAATAAATAACATTTTACTTTTAATTAAGGATGACAGTGTGGCATTAAGATATGGCTATATTACATTGCACATGCACAGCATTCAAATGAGGTTTGAATATTTTTGTATTATAAATATATGGTAAAAGAATATGTTTAAACGTCAAATAATGCTATAATATTTAAATCCGCATAAATACTGTAAATGCTGGACAGTCATGCCAGTAAATCTTTGCCTGACTATTTCTGTAGGCTTACAATGACAATCTGTTTTATGTGTTATTAGTGACTCATTAAATCCTTCACTCAAATGATTTGTTAAAAATAGTAAATCTTTCACAGAATGAAACCATAGGCATGAATGAAACTACATGTTCACAAATGCTGATTACAGTAGTTTCTCAATAAATTACAACTAACTATATCTTTATATGAATCCTTGGTAAAATAGCCTATTAATGTTTAGTGTGAAGTGAAATATTAAAGCCTAAAATAAATGTTATATTACTGTAAAGAGAAGTTGTGATCATTTATTTCCACTCACTGTCATAGGCCTACAGAAATAGTCAAAATCAAAGCTTTTTGGCATGATTGTCAGACATTTACAGTATTTACAAAAACATACGTGCGTATTCAAATATGTAATGTAGAACATTAATTAGGTGAAAAGAAACATGAATTGAGGGGGGAAATATAAAGATATAACTAGTGTCTTAGTCTAGTCTTTGTGTGAAGCTGTCATTTTAGTTTTTATTAGTTTTAGTCATGTTCATACTCTTTTTAGTCTACTCTAGTTTTAGTCGACGAAAACTGACAACATTTTAGTCTAGTTTTAGTCACGTTCATACTCTTTTTAGTGTAGTCTAGTTTTAGTCAACGAAACGTCTCTTTTTGGTCAATGAAAAATGAAGAGACATTTTAGCATAGTTTTTATTTTTGTAAAACCACATTTAGTCTCGTTTTTATTCGTCAACGATATTGCATTATACATTTAATTGTAGTCATCGTCACATGACCAGCATTTACGTTGCGTCTCGTCTCGTTTTCGTCACATGATAAAGGTTCGTTGACGACGATATTTAGTCATAATTTTTGTTGACAAAAGCAACACTAGATATAACAAATATTAAACCATTTATTAAATATAAAAAAAAACATTATTTCTTAATTGGTACAGATGCTAAGCCCTGCCTACAAGCACTTGAGTCTTTGAAAACTGAACACCCTACAATTATTAGTACGCTAGAAAAAGTTCACTTTTTAAAGAAACAAGATTTCCGCATTGTTTTTTGTTGGATACCAGCCATATGGGATTGATCAGCAATGAAAAAGCAGATAAAGTGGCTAAGGAAGCTCTTCAGTTGGAAATAACAGAATGCAATATTCCAGGATCTGATGTAAAACCTATACTGAATCTGTACATTAATAATAAATGGCGAATGGAATGATAGCAAATATACTGAAAGACATTTTTTAAAAAGTCTCTTTTATCACTGATTAAACAAAGATTGTATATGATTTTTATCAGTACTATTGTTGTTTTTTGTATAATGAGCGTTTCTTAAGAAAATGTTATATTCTTGTAAATGATGTATTGAAATTATATTGTTAATGTTGCCATAAATACAGCCATTATTGTAATTGATGTATTGAAATTATATTGTTAATGTTGCCATAAATACAGCCATTAGCCACTGACATGGCGTTAATTGATTTATTAGAATTTTAAAGTATAAAAAAATCATATGCATTGTTTAACATATTAACAAATTCAAACTCTAAAATGCTGTCACAGAGACAAGGTATCTATAGATTGTGCACAATATAACACACATAATATTATGTCAATATTATGTCTTAACTGACTTTGTCATTCTTAATTCAAAATAAAATGGGTGTCATTACCTCAACAAAATAACAGGTACTGAGAAGTTTAATTTGATGTGGCCACAAAACACTGAACATGTCCCTTCCTGGTCACCGTATTTTAGATGAGGATCTGAATACGTCTTTCACTATATAAGTCATGAATTCATATTTACAGTAATTATTATTATTTTTTTTTTTAACCATGTGTGAGAAATACAAGATTTAGTGTACAAACTTAACTGTTTTCCTGTTCTGTTGCTAGACACCATCAACAGAGGCAGAATGGCGGGCAATAGCCAAGGACTTCGAATCGAAATGGCAGTTTCCACATTGCCTAGGTGCGCTTGGTGGGAAACAGATTCATATACAGCCTCCAGCAAAAAGTGGCTGCCTTGACCATAATAACAAGGGCAGATTCTCTGTGACAATAATGGCTGCAGTGGATGCAAATTACAAGTTCATTTATACCAGCGTGGGAACCCGAGATAAGGTCTCTGATGCTGGACTATTCACTCACTCTGACTTGTGTAAAGCAATGGATCAGGGTCTGCTGAACTTTCCTCCACCTGAACCATTGCCCAACAGTGACATAACAATGCCGTACATGTTTGTGGGTGATGAGGATTGTCCTTTAAGGCCTGATCTCATGAAGCCATATCCAAATGAGCAGATGGACCGCAGTCAGCGGGTACTGAACTATCGTCTTTCAAGGGCACAGAGAGTTGCAGAAAATGCATTCAGCATTCTAGCAAACAGGTTAAGGGTTCTCAGAAGGACTATATTCTTGGAGCCTGAAAAAGTGGTGAAGATTACTATGGCCTCTCTATGCATCTATAACTTCCTCCACGAGAGCAGGTCTGTGGCACATAAACCTCCAGCCTTTGCAGATGGTGACCAAAGCATAGTTGAGGAAACCTGCAGGAATTACGGGAATGGGTCTTTTCAGCCAGTGGAGCAAAGAAGGAAACACAATGCATCGGTTTCGGCAGAAATGCAACGAAACCTTCTGTGTGACTATTTTGTCTCGCCAGCAGGTTGTATTCCTTCACAAGAAGAGGAACACATTTAGCATTTTAGGACTGTTAGAGTATATTTTTTTTTGTAGTGGATAACACTATCAAATATCAAGAATGAAATGTATTTGTAAAGCTCTCTTCACAATACACATCGTTTCAAAGTTGCTTTACAGAAATGTGTGCGTGCATGATGCTCACATTTTTTACTGCATTAACTGCATTTTTGTTCTTTTTCCCTTTTACAGAAAAGTGTATTTACTAAAAAAAAAAGTTTTTATAAGGTACTTTTGGTACAGAATGTCTTGTATATACTATATCTTCAGACCATGCAAATTGCTAATATTTGCATGTAACTACAAAGACTATTTTTGTAACCTTAACACTGTAAAATAATTTAAAGAGTGCATAAATAATTGTGTCAAGTATTATATTAGTGTACAGATTCAATAAAAAGTGATACAACTTCACTGTTTTTTAACACTGTAAGGTCAACATTGTTCATGTGTTTTACATCTGTGAAATAAATACAACCCTGTTTACACAATCAAACCAACAGTGTAACCATTTCTCTACTAACAATCCATACAAGTATTAACAGTACATCTTTACCTGGCTTTCTTTAAGACCGCAGTGTTTGCAAAATGCTTTGAGGTGGAGAACCCTGAGGTGCGGTGTGGTGTGGGGGGGACTGTACTGGTGCTTCTGTGGAGGAGGATCTGTTTTTTTCAGCATCTTGAATATCATTAATAATGCTTGTGATGTTCATTTTCAGTCTGGTTATATTGTCTTTTAATAGCCTTAATTCAGATCTTACTAGATGCTTCAGGTGTTGGATCTGCCTCAACTTTCACTGCATTTTTTCTTCCAAATACACTAGGCAGCTCTACATCATATACTTGCAGTGGGTATAGAAAAAAATCACCTTCTTTAGAATAATCACATTTTGTTGCATTGCAGCCTGAAATTAAGATGGACACAGTTTTATCCAGCTGTATTTACTCAGTGCAACCTATAACATCCAAGTGAAAGATATAACACCAGCATGTCAGAAAACTTGCCCCCCTACATCACCCCCCTACTAAAAATAAATTGTAAACTCAATCAGGCGTAGCTAATTACCTCAATGGCACACAAAGCCATCTGACTTTCAACTGTGATCAGCTGTGGTCATTTTGATTAGCTTTCCTGGAGCATTTCAGGCCTTAGTAGTGCAACTGAAAAACAATTATCTATGGGTGGCAAGGCACTGTCAAAAAATCTAGGCCTTTGTTCACCCCCCGGAGCTGTGCGAGACATGAACATCCAGTTTTTTATGGAAGGATGCTTTTTATTTAAGTTCTTTTGGACTGAAGCAATGCAACACCCGCTGACTGTAATGATAGAGCTTGATGATAAAAAAATGATAGGACCATAAGCCTACATGGCATGTCCAGTATGTCCTATATAGGAAGTGGCATTAATACTTGCTTCTTGTTTTAAAACTTGCCCGTTGGCAAACTAAAATATTATTTGGAGAAGAACCATATAGCAAATACCAAAAAGGAGACTGAAGATCAGAAGGTCACAATCTCATCTAAAGTTTGTTTAATGTTTAAACTGTTTATTTATTTACAGATCATGTTCTGTTTATTTGGAATTACAAAAGATGTCCAACCCGATAAGAAAACAAATTTTGCAACTAATTTTGTTGCTTAAGCTTGATATTAAATTATATTTTCATATTAACTTGAGTATTAATTGAGTTTAAAAGACTAAGAAAATCATAAATTAGCATTGTATAGTGCTTCTCATACAATTTAATTAAATCCACAGGCGAACATAACTCTTTAATGAAATGCCTAAAGAGGCCCGAAAAAAGTCTGGAGGTCTTGAATATATTACTTATAAAACTTGCCGTCGCAAAGATGAACCACGTGCATGCAACTACTTAGTGCGTGAGATCATGACCGACCATCTCTGAAATGTTACTGTCATCTAGTGGTATCTTAATGCATAGTTACGTGTGGTATGCTTGAAGATGAATTTGTGCACAACACCAAAAACAGTGAAGAGAAAGTCTAAAAAACACAAAAAATCCACGAGACCATCAAACCATTTTGGTGTCACTTTAAAAAGTCATTAAAAAGGCCATGACTGTAAAAGAAGCCATGTGTGTCATTTTATCCACGATTGTAGACACAGTTCACAAAACCATTTTGTGCTTGACTTGCAACATCTTCCTTTGATTGCATGCATATACATAGACACTGTTTGCCCCTTGTCTTCCAGGCCAGCCCATACCACCCCTTCCGCCCCTTAGTTAACTGATGTTCTCTGTGAACATCGTTCTAAGCTTACAGCTGCTGAAAGGGTGTGGCGCAAATCCAAAAATACTACTGACCTTAATGTGTATCAGTCAATCTTCTCTTCCTTCTCTGCTAATGTCTCCACTGCTAAAAGGACATACTAAAAAACAAAAATAAGAATTCGTCTAACTCTCGAATGCTCTTAAAAACGTTCTACTTGCTCCTTTGTCCTCCTCCTCCCCCTCCTGCATCAACTCTAATAGCTGATGACTTTGCCACATTTTTTCATTAATAAAATTAAAAACATCAGTTCACAGTTTTCCACACCACAATCCGTCAAGCACATCTTACCAGCAAACATACACTCATTCACATCGTTCTCTTCACTCTCTGAGGCATAAGTCTCCAAACTCATCCTTTCTAATCATCCTACTACTTGTCCTTTTGATCCTATTCCATCTCATTTTCTTCAGACCATTTCTCCTGCAGTTGTACCTTCACTCACTCACATCATTAACATATCCCTTCACACTGGTGTTTTTCCCTCAGCATTTAGACAGACTCGTATAACCCCACTACTTAAGAAACCCACCCTCAACCCATATCTTTTAGAGAACTACAGACCAGTTTCCCTTCTTCCTTTCATTGCAAAAACACTTGAACAAGCTGTGTTTAACCAGTCTCTGCCTTTTTCACACAGAACAATCTCCTTGACGGCAACCAATCTGGCTTCAGAAGTGGACATTCAACCGAGACTGCCTTGCTCTAAGTTATTGAAGCCCTAAGACTGGCAAGAGCGGATTCCAAATCATCAGTACTTATCTTGCTTGATCTGTCTGCTGCTTTTGACACTTTTAACCACCAGATCCTCCTGTCAACCCTATTGCCAAAGGGCATCTCAGGAACTGCACTCCAGTGGTTTGAGTCTTACCTATCAGACAGGTCCTTCAAAGTATCTTGGAGAGGTGAGGTGTCCAAGTCACAATATCTAACTACTGGGGTGCCTCAGGGTTCAGTTCTTGGACCACTTCTCTTCTCTGTCTACATGGCATCGTTAGGTTCTGTCATTCAGAACCGTATGATGTAGGATGAATGTGAAGGTGTTGAATGCAATTTATCTTACAACGTTTTGTTTTTCCTAATGTATGTTCTCTCTTTAATATGAGGGAAAGAATCGAAATATGCTCCAGTGATCTTTATATCTAACTATATAGATTTATTAATTGTGTTTTGGTTATAAAATGTTTAATCGTTCAAGTTAATGTGTAAAATAGAGTGTTGAACGTCTCTGGGAAGCTCATTCTGTTGTCTCGTTTGGCGCGCTTGGTGGTCACGTGACGGGCACTGAGGGAAGATTAGAAAAGCACACTGTATGTGTTCTTCCATTATAGATACTCGCCTGTGAGGGGAAAAAATAGTAAATTGTGTTATTATTTACAATATATAATATTGTAAAGAAGACATTGGTTTAAAATATATACTTTTACACTATATATACATATTGAGTAAATCTAATTCTAAGTTATATTGTCTTTATAAATATTAGTATTGATGGTGTATAAAATGTCTATGGAGTATTTAGGTGTCAACAAAAGAGTAAATTGAAGACAAGAAAAATGGTAAAAGGATTTATTGTAATACAGTGACATTAAAGTGATGAAAAAGAAAGAAAGAGACACAACAGAATGTGAAGCAAAGCTTTAAAAACAATTGTATGTACCTGAAATTGATTTCTGAAATTGATTGTACACTGAATAAATATACCAACAGAGGAGCTGTGAAGGAGCAGACGTGACTCTCCCGGTCTTTTCATTTTATCCTGTTTTTACAGGTACAGTAATCTGTCTGATGGGTCTCCGGAGGCGGGGCCTGCAACACATGGCTTTTCATACCACTGCTATGCTGATGACACTCAACTCTACCTCTCATTCCATCCTGATGATCCGACGATAGCTGCTCGCATCTCATCTTTTCTAACAGACATTTCTTGCTGGATGAAGGACCGTCACCTTCAACTCAACCTGGCCAAGACAGAAATGCTTGTGGTTTCAGCAAACCCATCATTTTTCACATTTCACCATCCAATTTTCACATCAACCATAACTCCTTCAAAAACAACCAGAAACCTTGGAGTTATGATTGATGATCAGCTAACTTTCTCAGACCACATTGCTAAAACTGTCCGGTCTTGCAGATTTGCTTTATTCAACATCAAGATGATCAATCTCTTTCTTTCAGAACATGCTGCACAGCTCCTTGTTCAAGCTCTTGTTCTGTCCAGGCTAGACTATTGCAATGCTCTCTTGACAGGTCTTCCAGCCAGTTCTATCAAGATTAATTTTTAATGAGCCGAAAAGAATGCATGTCACACCTCTGTTTATCAGTTTGCACTGGCTACCAATAGCTGCTCGCATAAAATTCAAGGCATTGATGTTTGCCTACAAAACCACCACTGGCTCTGCTCCCATCTACCTAAATTCATTACTTCAGACTTACATGCCCTCTAGAAGCTTGCGTTCTGCAAGTGAACATCGCTTGAGTGTGCGATCCCGAAGAAGCACAAAGCCACTTTTATGGACTTTTAAATTAAATGTTCCCTCCTGGTGGAATGACCTGCCCAACTCTTCAAGAATCAGCTAAAAACACATCTCTTTCAACTTTATTTGACCCTCTAACTGTAGCACTCTCTATTCTAATTATATTCTAAATAAATAAATAAATAAAAAACTTGTCCCTTAGACTTGCACTCTATTCATTTGTTGCTTGTTTTCTTAATAATAAAACTAACTTTGTAATCGTTTTGTATTCTCGGCTAACAGTTATGTTTTCTTTTCATTTATTACACAATTAACAAAAGCAAAAAAGACCTCTAACACTAGCTTGCTCTATTCTTTTTCTATTCTATCTGTTTTCTTTTTATTTATTATATTATTTAAAAAGCACTTGCTATGTGTATTGCGTTACGCTAACTGAGACTTGTTATAGCACTTTGTATATCATTTGCTTTTTTTTAAAATTTGATTTCTTCCATTGTCCTCATTTATAAGTCTCTTTGAATAAAAGCGTCTGCTAAATGACTACATGTAATATACACGGTAACAACATTACAATATTACAAACAATAAAGTGTTACGAGTAGTAGTTTAGGCATACGTGACGTTTTGACTTGATTACTTTTTGATACATATTTTATTTAATATAATTATTACCTTCCCGAAATAAATTCTGAGATTCGGGGCGTGGATATTCTACGTGCATGTTGGGGAAGCTCATAAATATTCATATATGCTCCACCCATTTAAGTTACATCGAAAATCTCAGAAACCTCAGAACTCGGACCATCGGTGCGGACTACCGTTAAGTGCTGATGATGGAGTGTGAGGGCATCGCGGGCATTGAGCGTTTTAGCAGCCCGGGGAAGGGCAGAGGGACTGCGGGTGACCAGAGCCGTATGAAGTCGGCGAATTGCTCTTTTCGTGTCCGCTTATTCATACGTACTGTCCGTGAACGAGAGAGGATTTATCTGTGAACAGTGCTTTACAAGGTCTGAATGTATTTATTTATGCACTTATTTTTGTTGGTTTATCTTATTGGCTACTGTGTTACTTATATGCTTATGATCGCTATTTTCTAACAAATAACTTTCTAATGGATATATAATATATACAGCTAAATTTAAAAAATAAAGATGTGTACGTTCTCATTTGTTAGCATTAATGCATTTCTACAGCTTCATTAGAAAATGTTTTTTTTTTTTGATTTTGAAGTTTTTGTTGGATGTGTGTGTGTGGGGATTTAACAGCATGAGTAGAAGTGCAAACAAGCTCTGAGATTTACATATCTTTGAGAGAGAGAGAGAGAGAGAGAGAGCGTAAAGCCGAAAAAACAAGCCCTTCTCTACTTTTAGATTTATCTCTCTTTTCTGTCATGACCAGCAGATAAGCTCTAAAAGGGCACATCTAAAAATACAGCAGAATGTCCTGAAGCAGCTGCCCAAACTCTGGCCCTGTATGGTGACAGCACATTCATTGTGACAGCTGCTGAAGAGAGATTGCTGCTCTAATACCTTTCTCTATCACATTCTGTTCCAGTCTCTATTAGTTGTAAATGTAACGCGTTACTTTGAAAATATAGTTAATCAATGCATACTAAAAAAAAAAAAAAAAAAGCTTAAAAAAAATCTTTAAAAAAAAAAGCTTAAAAAAAAGCTTTTTTTATGCACTAAAAATCTTTTTATCTGCACTGTTTGTTCACTGGTTTGCACTCTATCTGCCATGTGCCTTGCGCTGCTTTTATTTAACCTTATTTTTATTTTTATTTTTTTATATTATGTCTTTTTTACATTCCCTTATTGTATAGTTTTATCTTATATTTTATATTTGATCTAGATTTTTAGGCTCTACTGTTAGTGTTATCTGTATGCACCGGGGGTCTGAGAGTCAAGTCTTTTTAGGTTGTGTGTGTGTATGTACTGTAAGTGTGGGTGGTTTTTTTATGTTGCAGACTTGACTTGACTTGACTTGACTTGATACTTACTGTTACATGGAAATAGTGCTTGTTCTTTCAAACACGAACACATTCATTATTTTATCATTAGGTGTTTTAATAAACATTGTTGTTGTTTTTGTTGTTTGTTTTTTCTCTGTCATGTACAGGAAAAAGGGTCTTGCAAAATGTGGAAAGTGCAAAAAAGCATTCTACTGCAATGTGAACTGTCAGGTAAAACACACATACACAATAATATGCATACTAACAGTGATAAAAAGGTCTAATAAGAAAATTGGAAAAAAAGACATACTGTACATGACTTAAGTAAAAGGGTATCTGACAGCTTTGGAAGCTTTTTTTTGACACGGGATACAATATATATATATATATATATATATATATATATATACATATATATACAGGTGCTGGTCATATAATTAGAATAACATCAAAAAGTTGATTTCACTAATTCCATTCAAAAAGTGTATATTATATTGTATATTATATTCATTCATTACACACAGACTGATATATTTCAAATGTTTATTTCTTTTAATTTTGATGATTATAACTGGACAACTAAGAAAAATCCCAAATTCAGTAAATTCAGGTCCAATAATTGTGACCAACGAGTATTGAGAAAAAACATTCATTTCATAATGATATTTCCCCTCTGTTTTATATTCTTACAGAAGAATTTTCACAGCCTTTTTTGATCATATTTACCAAGGGTGCCAATATTTTTGGCCACGACTGTATATTTTTAAATGCATTTTTTGATCATATTTACCAAGGGTGCCAATATTTTTGGCCACGACTGTATATGGTCTAATTCCAATTGCAAAAAAAATAGCATATTGTGAAAAAGTTCATTATTTTCCATAATGTAATGATAAAAATTCAACTTTCATATATTTT
Organism: Cyprinus carpio; assembly: GCF_018340385.1. Lineage (NCBI taxonomy): Eukaryota > Metazoa > Chordata > Actinopteri > Cypriniformes > Cyprinidae > Cyprinus > Cyprinus carpio. The sequence continues at coordinate 1,835,232 of NC_056591.1, forward strand.
AGATTCATTGCACACCAACTGAAAATATTTCAGGTCTTTTATTGTTTTAATACTGATGATTTTGGCATACAGCTCATGAAAACCCAAAATTTCTATCTCAAAAAATTAGCATATTTTTATCCGACCAATAAAAGAAAAGTTGGTTTTAATACAAAAAAAGTCAACCTTCAAATAATTATGTCAGTTATGCACTCAATACTTGGTCGGGAATCCTTTTGCAGAAATGACTGCTTCAATGCGGCGTGGCATGGAGGCAATCAGCCTGTGGCACTGCTGAGGTGTTATGGAGGCCCAGGATGCTTCGATAGCGGCCTTAAGCTCATCCAGAGTGTTGGGTCTTGCGTCTCTCAACTTTCTCTTCACAATATCCCACAGATTCTCTATGGGGTTCAGGTCAGGAGAGTTGGCAGGCCAATTGAGCACAGTAATACCATTGTTCAGTAAACCATTTACCAGTGGTTTTGGCACTGTGAGCAGGTGCCAGGTCGTGCTGAAAAACGAAATCTTCATCTCCATAAAGCTTTTCAGCAGATGGAAGCATGAAGTGCTCCAAAATCTCCTGATAGCTAGCTGCATTGACCCTGCCCTTGATTAATAAAACACAGTGGACCAACACCAGCAGCTGACATGCACCCCAGACCATCACTCACTGTGGGTACTTGACACTGGACTTCAGGCATTTTGGCATTTCCTTCTCTTCAGTCTTCCTCCAGACTCTGGCACCTTGATTTCCGAATGACATGCAAAATTAGCTTTCATCCGATAAAAGTACTTTGGACCACTGAGCAACAGTCCAGTGCTGCTTCTCTGTAGCCCAGGTCAGGCGCTTCTGCCGCTGTTTCTGGTTCATAAGCACACGCCTGTGCACGGTGGCTCTGGATGGTTTCTACTCCAGACTCAGTCAACTGCTTCCGCAGGTCCCCCAAGGTCTGGAATCGGTCCTTCTCCACAATCTTCCTCAGGGTCCGGTCATCTCTTCTCGTTGTGCAGCTTTTTTTTGCCACACTTTTTCCTTCCCACAGACTTCCCACTGAGGTGCCTTGATACAGCACTCTGGGAACAGCCTATTCGTTCAGAAATTTCTTTCTGTGTCTTACCCTCTCGCTTGAGGGTGTCAAATGATGGCCTTCTGGACAGCAGTCCAGGTCGGCAGTCTTACCCATGATTGCAGTTTTGAGTAATGAACAAGGCTGGGAGTTTTTAAAAGCCTCAGGAATCTTTTGCAGGTGTGTAGAGTTAATTAGTTGATTCAGATGATTAGGTTAATAGCTCGTTTAGAGAACCTTTTAATGATATGCTAATTTTTCGAGAATTTTGGGTTTTCATGAGCTGCATGCCAAAATCATCAGTTTTAAAACAATAAAAGACCTGAAATATTTCAGTTGGTGTGCAATGAATCTAAAATATATGAAAGTTTAATTTTTATCATTATATTATGGAAAATAATGAACTTTTTCACAATATGCTAATTTTTTGAGAAGGACCTGTATATATATATATATGTACACATACACACACACACAGACATATATATATATATGTTTATATATATATATATATATATATATACATACATATATGTATACATATATATATATACACATATATACATATATACATACATATACATACATATATATATACATACACATATACATATACATATATATATATATATATACATATATATATATATATATATATACACACATATACATATATATATATAATATATATATATATATATATATTATATAATTTTGTTTGGAATTTAATTTGTTTGGACTTCTAGAAGTGGTGTTTATTTGATGTTTTTTTTGTGTCATGTTTATAATGACTCAAACCGTTTGAGGAAACCGATTGCCTTAAACCATTTAAGTTTTAAAACGTAACAGTTATGAGTACTCTGAACTTAATTCAGTTGAGTTCACTGAAAGAAGATATACATTGCAATTAAGTAATTAAGTGATTAATTGAGTGATAATTGAGCATTAGTGATGAACAGCTGCTGTTAACAAACAGAATTACTGAAGAAAAGAGAGAAAGGAACTACAACTGACTTCAGACACAGCCTCACTAAAACCTGACAAAGTTATGTTAACTCAAACCGTTTGAGGAAACCGATTGCCTTAAACCATTTAAGTTTTAAAACTAATAGTTGTGAGTACTCTGAACTTAATTCAGTTGAGTTCACTGAAAGAAGATATACATTGCAATTAAATAATTAAGTGATTAATTGAGTGATAATTGTGAATTAGTGATGAACAGCTGCTGTTAACAAACAGAATTACTGAAGAAAAAGAGAAACACAAGAACTACAACTGACTTCAGACACAGCCTTAGATAAAATAAACTGAAATAAAATACATTAAATCTCTCAAGATCTGATTAAACAACCCCACAAACAGCATCGCCAGCTCCACTTATTAATAACCAGACTCACTTTATTTCTGTCAGACGTCTACAGAAGATCTGATTGAGAATTAATTAAGGTTGAGATGTTGATTTATGTTTTCATTTAAAGTAACCATGTTAGAGATCAGTGTTTGCTTTAGTTGGGCTCTTAACCCTTGATTTCTGTCTTAGTTTTTTCTTTGGCTGTTGTAACTATTTGTTTTAATTTAAAGTAACAGTGTTAGTGTTATGAGGTGTTATACACACACTCACACTCTTAGAAGCTGCTTTTATCCAAAGCAACTTACAGTGCATTCAGGTTTGAATTTTTTTTGTAATTTGTAAGTAGATGTTGGTTGTTATACTGTATATTGGTGATGATAATCATTGATTATTGAACTGTTCGGAGTCTAATCTCTGATGAAATAGGTGTTGTGTAATTAGTTGGATTGATTACAGTAAAAGTGATTTTAAGAGCCAGTGGTTCTGTGATAATCAGTTAATATAAAGAACTTTTCAAACAGTTTGGTTTTCTGTGGTGTCACTTAGTCACACACAGACATCAATAATCAGCATCTGAACCTCAACAATGGTGACCATAATAAAAAAAAAAAAAAAAAAAACAATTCAGCAGAGCATGCTGGGAGCCATGCATGAGTTTTGTACTACAATAGTACCCAGCATGCATTGCAGCATGTTTTTTTTTTTCTTTTTTCGTAACCATTGTTGAGGTTCATATTCTGATTATTGATGTCTGTGTGTGACTAATTGACACCATAGAAAACCAAACTGTTTTGAAAGTCTTTTATATTAACTGATTATGAAAGAACCACTGACTTTTTGAATGGCTTTCATTGTAATCAACTGAACTAACTATAGAACACCTACTTAGTCAGATTTTGAACTCTGAACAGCTTCATAATTGATGATTATCATCACCAATATGCTGTATTAACAACCAATACCTGATCATATTTTCTCTGGGTTTTTTGAGTTATAATAAACATGTTAAAAAACACATGGTTACAAAAAACAGAAAGAAATAAATATTATATGAGAGAGATATAGGGTATCGAGAGCCCAACTAAAGCAAACACTGATCTCTAACATGGTTACTTCAAATGAAACAATAAATCAACATCTAAACCTTAGTTAATTCTCAGTAATCTTCTGTAGACGTCTGACAGAAATAAAGTCAGTCTGGTTATTAATAAGTGGAGCTGGTGATGCTGTTTGTTAACAGCAGCTGTTCATCACTAAAGCTCAATCAGCACTTAATTAATTACTTGATTACATAATTGCAAAGTTTTAAAACTTTCATGGTTTAAGTAAAGGCAATCTGTTTACTCAAATGGTTTGAGTTACTGTGACTTGTCAGGTTTTACAGTGTGGCAATCTGTTTACTCAAATGATATATATATATATATATATATATATATATATATATATATATATCTATATATATAAAAGTAACTGTAACATAATCCCACAATCCAGACCTATTTTCTCAAAAAAGACTTTATTTCTCACAGTTATGAGTTTACATCCTGCAGTTGGAGCCCTGATAAAAAGTAAAACAAATCTACTTAAATTATTAATTATCATATAATAAAGACTGTACTTCACTATTTTTTATTAATTTATATCATGTTTTAAAAATGTCTGTGAAACAATGGGCCAGAGCAAAAATTAGGCAATGCATGTACTGTGCTGATAATGAAATTCACATCACAGGTCTTTTGTTAAAACTATAGATCGAACTTCCACATTTTAGTATTCCTGCACAGCTGGACCAACAGAGGGATGGTGCCCAAAAATCAAAAGTTAATTATGAGTGTCAAAAGGTGGTCACAGTTCTTTCTATGTTTTCTCTAGTCATGTACAAAATGCAATTTCAGAATAGTTTTATTCAACATTCTACAGTGAAGAAAGCCAAGTTGTTAAAAGTCCATCATGTCAGCACTGAAGTACCCTTGTTCAAGTTCAGAAACAATCAGACGATTCAGCGACTCCTCATGCATGGCAGCAAGTCATTGATATGTTTTTCCCCCATATTTTTTTACATCTGCAAAGCACATTAGGATTTAAATTTAGCATCTCAACTCCCTCTGAATTTTATGTGTACAGTTGTCCACAACAATCACATCTCAACTTTTGTACCAAACTATCTGGTTGTCCCACACAAATCAATTTTATTAGTTTATCCATATTATTCATCAGGGCCTGGGGGACATATAGCTACATTTTTTCCATTAAAATATTTTCCAAAATTTTGACAATATTTTTAGATTTGCTCTTGATTTATTTATTTATTTATTAAATAAAATTAAGTGAAATACAATTTTGGAATGTAGTAAATAAAAATGTAAATTTAGATTTACATTTTTTTTTCTTGTTTTAGAAAGGGGTAGGGCAGGGGTATTTTACACTACAAGACTTTAAAACCTGTGTTTTACATGACTGAATGCACAGATCGATCCTGACTAGGGATGTAACGATTCACCCAATTCATGATGCAATACGATTCACAATGCTGATTTCATAATACACTTTTCTCATGTTTTTTTAAAACTTGATTTATTGGGGATTGAGCTAAAGTCTGCAGGACAGTGGTCCACAGTACTGGAGTTGCCCATTCCTGGTATACACTATAAAGCATTCTATTCCACAAAATCTACAGTTATCTGAAAATCAATAACCATTCTTTCATTTAAAAAAATCTTTTAATGATTTTCATAATCTGCAATCGCGCAAGACATAAAATAAGCATCTTATCTCTCTGTGTCTTTATACCTTATATACATTCATGATGTGTATAGTGTATATGCATTAATGAGTGTTTCATGTGTAATTTTTTTGTGTATTTGACAGAAAAAGAACTGGCCCATGCACAAGCTGGAGTGTCATGCTATGTGTGTGTATGGAGAGAACTGGTGCCCCTCAGAGACAGTGCGACTGGTGGCCAGAATCATCGCCAGGCTGGTCAGATACAAACACCATTTTATTACTCTCTATGTTGATGCGGAATCAATGAGTGTTTGACGTGTATTTACTGATGCAGAGACACCAGAGAGAGAGAAGCCCATCAGAAAAACTGCTCTTACTGAAGGATATGGAAGCCCGTAAGTACCAGAAATCATTCAACACATCTGACAGAGAGGGCATGCTGTGTTTTGTATTTTTAAATTTATTTTGTCAAATGGATTTCACATATCAAGTCTTTTTATCTAGAAGTGCCCTTTTGTGATGCTATGTGCAATGGTTTTATTTTATTATTATTATTTTTTTTATTGTATTTAAGCTCATAAAAAGTCATTTAAATGGTATAACACAAGTCCTAACTACCACTCTTTAGGTCTTAAATTTGGGGATGGTAAACAAGAATCATGATACGGGGTGATAGTTGCCTAATCTGATTATTAAGCTTTAAAAGGATTATTTAATTTAAATAAATGTATGCCCACAAGTTCAAAGTAAAAATGTGGCACTGTTGCGCATTCATACAATGCTTGTGGTTTCAAAGCAGTTTGCAATTAATATGTAATGGGGACTCTTTAGATCCAAGTGCAAGCTTTATTAATACAAAGGCAAGGCAAGGTCAAGATCCAACAAACAATGTTATCCAAGGCAAATTTGCAAAAGAGTAAACCAAAGGAACAGGGGCAATGGTCAAAATCCAAGTGAGCAGTCCAAAATACAAAATAAACAAAACAATGAAAGGCCAATGCAATGGTAAATGAAAATGCTTGGTAGAGTCTGCAACAGCAAAACATGACTTAGCCATGTGGCGTAATAGTAAATAGAAATAGTCCTCCTATAATGGAACCAGCTGTGCATGTAAATCAGTTCCTTATCATGGGTGTTATAGGAGATGTAGTCCATGAAACAATGGTACAAGTAACATGATGGAAGTGTCCTCTAGAGCAGTGTGGCTTCCCCCCTGTTCCTGCACCTTTTGTATGTCTCCCTTATCTAACACACCTGATTCCACTCATCAAGCTCATTAGGAGAGACTGCAAGAACTAAATTGGGTGTGTCTGATTAGGAGACATAGAAAAGTGCAGTGCAGGGCAGGGGGTCCTCCAGGACAGGTTTGGGAGCACTGCTCTACAGATCTCATGGGCACTCAGCTGGAGATCCTGACACAACGAGTACGCATTTAGACAAGCGCGTTTGCTTATGATCTACTGTTGAGACTAATTATTGCAATGTTTACTTTATTGTTTTCTCTAAGAGTGCATTTATATTCTACTTCATATTTTTTAAATGGTACCCTGTCAGCTCTAGTAGCTTTTCACATTATCATATCAGCAAATATACATTTTATATTAGTGGTGTCAAAATTAGCGCGTTAACGTAGGGGATTAATTTTTCCAGTTTAACGCGTTAAAAATATTTAACGCAATTAATGCAAGGGGCGGGGCTAGGGTTGGCTACCCCACTCAAAACTGCTGCTTCTGTCAGTTTGTCTCTTGACAAGAAGTGCATTTATTCAGTCGCAGAGGCGACTGAGAAACGGGAGACGTTTCAGATGTGTGCTCCACTTCACTTCAGATCAAGGGAATGCGAGGGAAACGGTAACTGTGCTCAGCAGTGCATGCTCTTCAATTGCACACACAAAGGTGCAGTCCGCGCGCTGTAGCCTGTATCCCTTTCATATCAAAGCGCAAATAAACTATGTGCAGGCATGTCGTGGTCAGTTAAAGGGGTTAGTTTTCACACACAAAAGTTTAAATAATCCCATAAATTACTCACCCTCATGTCCATCCTAGGGGTATATGACTTTCCTTCTTTCACACGAATATAGTCAGAGTCCTCTGAATCTTTCAAGTTGTTTATGCCACTCGTAAATCATAAAATTTACTGTCTTTATGTAACAGTAATCAATGTGGATTAATTACGATTTCTTAATAAGATGCCATGATGTTCAGGAAAAGATATTATAAAATCAACAGATATTTTAGTATTAAATGTGAACTTTGACGCTATTCCTAGGAAAAAGACTTTGCGGTGCTCTTCGAATCCTCCACTTATACAAGTAAGAACTGGCAAGATGGCACTAATGCAGCCAAAGGGGCTCATGCCTGACTAAATATTCGTAGTTTATTTCACGGTTGCCCCTTTAGTCCACCATGTTGTGGACATGCTGGTGGTGAAATCGAATTCATCGCTTGATTAACCTTTTCAGATAAGAACACTAATAAATTATTACTCAACTGTTACCTAAATTGGACATCATTTGTCAGATGACATGTGTTGAATCATTGTCACGACAAGGCAAAAGTAATTTTTCAAGGTCAGACCACAAGAATACAAACCTTACCACTAAATGTTAACCCTGTTAAATAAGTGATTCGTGGGTAAGTTCCAATTTTGGGGGCATGAAGACAGGATCTGAACAGTGCCGATGGTTCAGATGGGCCACACATGTGAATTTGTAAAAAAGGTTGACATCATGGATGTTTTGTATTGGTTTTCACTGGGAGTTTAGTGATCACCAACTAATGGCCTGGCATGTATAACATAGTATTGCTTTAGCATAGTGTTTTTGTTTGTTTGTTTTTGTGTTTTCTCAACTAAATCAATATTTTTGTGTAAATTTTACTCTAATTTTTTTTTCATTGGGCGGCTTCTACTCATTTTTGAATGGGTTGCTTGTAAACATCCCTAATTTGATTATTTTCCTAATTAAGTCTCTAATGTTGGTTAAATTTTAATTAATGCAGTATTGGAAATGAAAATTTTTAAAAATTTTCTTGAGTAAATACAAGTGAATAATTTTTTACAGTGTATGTGCCGAACAGGTTTTTTTTATTATTAATTTTTTTATTATTGTATTTAAGCTCCATAAAAAGTCATTTTAAATGTTTATCACACAAGTCCTAACTACCACTCTTTAGGTCTTAAATTTGGGGATGGTAAACAAGAATCAATGATACGGGGTGATAGTTGCCTAATCGATTATTAAGCTTTAAAAGGACTTATTTAATTAAATAAATGTAGGCCACAAGTTCAAAGTAAAAAATGTGAACTAGCACTGTGTGCGCATTCTTACAGTGCTTGTGGTTTCAAAGCAGTTTGCAATTAATATGTAATGGGGACCTCTTTAGATCCAAGTGCAAGCTTTATTAATACACAAGGCAAGGCAAGGTCAAGATCCAACCAAACAATGTTATCAAGGCAAATTTGCAAAAGAGCATAAAACCAAAGGAAACAGGCAATGGTCAAAATACCAAGTGAGGCAGTCCAAAAATACAAAAATAACCCAAAACAAATGAAAGGCAAATGCAATGGTAAATGAAAATGCTTGGTAGAGTCTTGCAACAGCAAAACATACTTAGCCATGTGCGTAATAGTAATAGAAATAGTCCTCCTAAATGGAACCAGCTGTGCATGTAATTAGTTCCTAGCATGGGTGTTATAGGAGATGTAGTCCATGAACAATGGTACACAGTAAATGATGGAGTGGTCCTCTAGAGCAGGAGCTTCAGTGCTTCCCCCCTGTCCTGCACCTTTTTGTATGTCTCCCTTATCTTAGAACACACCTGATTCCACTCATCAGCTCATTAGGAGAGACTGCAAGAACTAAATTGGGTGTGTCTGATTAGGGAGACATAGAAAATGTGCAGGGCAGGGGGTCCTCCAGGACAGGTTTGGGAAGCACTGCTCTACAGGATCTCATGGGCACTCAGCTGGAGATCCTGACACAACGAGTACGCATTTATGACAAGCGTTTGCTTATGATCTACTGTTGATTAATTATTGCAATGTTTACTTTATCTGTTTTTCAACAAAAAAAAAAGGAGTGCATTTTATCTACTTCATATTTTTTAAATGTACACCTGTCAGCTCTAGTAGCTTTTCACATTATCATATCAGCAAATATACATTTTATATTAGTGGTGTCAAAATTAGCGCGTTAACGTAGGGGATTAATTTTTCCAGTTTAACGCGTTAAAAATATTTAACGCAATTAATGCAAGGGCGGGGCTAGGGTTGGCTACCCCACTCAAAACTGCTGCTTCTGTCAGTTTTTCTCTTGACAAGAAGTGCATTTATTCAGTCGCAGAGCGACTGAGAACGGGAGACGTTTCAGATGTGTGCTCCACTTCACTTCAGATCAAGGGAGTGCTGAAACGGTACTGTGCTCGCAGTGCATGCTCTTCAATTGCACACACAAAGGTGCAGCCGCGCGCTGTAGCCTGTATCCTTTCATATCAAAGCGCGAAATAAACTATGTGCAGGCAATGTCGTGGTCAGTTAAAGGGTTAGTTCACACAAAAATTAAAATAATCCCATTAAATTACTCACCCCTCATGTCATCCTAGGGGTATATGACTTTCTTCTTTCACACGAATATAGTCAGAGTCTCTGATCTTTCAAGTTGTTTAATGCCACTCAGCGGGGTGATGCAGGTGCATCAGTCCAAAAGAAGTAAAATAAAAAGCACACCATCCTTAAAAAAAAGTGGCCTCACACATCTCCAGAGGGTGAACAAAGGCCTACTGCAGCAAATCGGTGCATTTTTGTAAGTAAAAAATATCCATATTCAACACTTAATAAATCAATTTTATAGAGAAATCACGTACTGGTATCATTGATAATGGCCTGTCAGTCATAAAAAGATTCCATTTAAAAAATATAAAAAAAAATATACTGTCTTTATGTTAACTTTAATATGAGGTGGGATTAATTTCGATTAAATTTCAGAAAGGTTTGGTGTGCGATTAGTAGCGTTTTTTTTTTTTTTTTTTATCAAATGACATACTTGAAATTGTCAAATCCAAAGAGATATTCTTTATAAAAGTGGTTAAGAGTCAACCACTCCTACCTAAAACGGCTCATTCTGATACACCCCCACGTCTACGTCACGATATGGCAAGATTTGCATAATGCCACCCAAATGTTCACGCAAAGAAATAAGGCGTAAGTTTTATTCTCGCTGTTGCCGCCAGCACCATGTTGTGGTGTTGTTGTGTTTCTGTTTTTAAATTGTGGATTCTTTGCTTTTTTGTTTGGCCTTCCAAAAGAGTACAATTAATCATTGGTTAAATTGTATTTACAACACTGTTCTGGAACAGTTCAGATGTGTTCAGATGTGTGAATTGCATTTTGCGGAGGACAAGGACTGTTTCCTGATCCTGGGAGAGTAGCCTACAATGCCGGTGTCTGTTTCTATAAAGTGGGGTATATTCCAACTTTGCACAAGACAGTCTGGTGCTTCTGACACATAGTCTGTAAGTACGGTTTACATATTTAAAAGGATTTGCCACTGGTGATTCAAACACGAGGGTTTTGAGCAGGTAGTAGAGTTAACTGTTAGAGCTTGCTGTTTGTCGTTTCTCAGATGACAACTGCAGACATGGTTTTTTGGTGTTTATGCAGCGCGATACAAAACGCAACATGTAAAAAGGCAGTATAAGTCATTATAATCAGTAATTATGTCCCCACTGGATTCAACAAATGCCTCACAAATGTTTGTAATGGGTTTTATTGGTTTTTGGTTTCATTCACGCCAGGACACGACATCACAGGAGAGAGGTGGGACTTCCCAAGTCACAAGCACGGTGTCTTCAAGTCATATCCCAAGTCCTCAAAGAGTTAATAAGTTAATAAGATAATTTAATGTGACTAATTAAATGATGATTTGCATTAGTGATGAATTCATCTGCTGTTAACTGTCAACATCATTGAAGAAAAGAGAAACACAAGAACTACATCTGAATTTAGGCACAGCCTTAGATGAAATAACACAAACACCACACACACGATGCCACCATAATTGTGGTAAAGGTTTGCCTTAGTTTGTTCTCTGTGACCCTTATAGTAATTCAAAGTAAATTGCTTTTAAGCAATTGCAACATTCACAACAAACATTTATCCATTATTGATTCAAAAACTTTCTGCCTATAACGCATGATGAATGAACATCATGAAGTGGCCTTTCTTCGATTTATTAACTGACATTCAGCTACTACTGAACTGTAGAAAAAAAAAAAAAAGTCCTACTAAATAAACACCACCGTAATGCTTTGATATTGAAGGAAAAAAAAGAACTGTATTAGCTCAGGCTTTTAGACACGACACACTTATCATATGATCCTCAACAGCGGTGATCCAATAATTTTTTCATACTGCAGTGCATGATGGGAGTTTTTTACACTGGTGTTACCCAGCATGCATTGCCAGCATGAAGCATTTTTGTGATCATCACCATTGTTGAGATTTCTATGCTGATTCTTGATGTGTGTGTGTCTAAATAGTAAATGACTTAAAATTGCAATTTGCATTCAATATTTGGTATGTACTCAAGACATCTCACAGTGATTATCTCATCATATAAATAGCTAATAGTTGCACACTGTACAGCACCAGTCTCTCTACTTCATAACACCATGTGCAGTCTTACAGCGAGGACGAGATCTAGTATTAAGAAGTCAAGAGTCAAGAGCCCACTAAAGCAAAACACAGATCTCCATGATGGTGGCATCATTTTAACCAATAAAACATCAACATCTGTTCCTCTGTAATTCTCAATAACAGCAGGTGTTCATTACAATTGCACAATTGTCATGAAATTAGTCACTTAATTTATCTCATTAACTTTAACTGTTTGAGGACTTGGGATATGACTTGAAAGACTTGCTTGTGACTTGAAAGTCCCACCTCTGCATCACAGTGTTAAGGGGTGTAACCCTTTGATCCATGCATGCATCAGTCAAAAAGAAGTTAAATAAAAAAGTGCCCATCCAATAAAAAAAAAAAAAGTGTCTCACACAGCTCCCGGGGGTGCAGAACAAACGCTCGCCTGTGTGGCGAATCAATGTGATTTTTGAAGGAAAAATAGCATTATTCAAAACGTAATTATCAATTTAACCTAGTTTTGCGCTCACTGTTGTACACGGAAACAGTTTCCGGCCGCGGATGACGTGTGAGTTCAGTTTTGCGTATGCACTGCTCAGAAGTGAGGAACGTGGGGAACGCAGCAGAGAAATTAAAAACAAAACACACGGTCAATAATTAGATAGTACAAAACGAGTTTTTGGGGGGGGGATTTTTTTTTTTTGTTTGTTTTTTTTGTGGTTTTTGGGGGCGGGGTGTATGTGAAGAAGGATTTTTGTGTCAGAGCATTTCGATATAAACCAAGAGGAGACTGTTTTTTCTTTGCTAAAGTAAGGAAACTTTGCTTCCTTTGATCCTGTAATAAAAACGTTGGTTTTCACAAGACTCAGCGGTGCATGCGCAATGCTGACCTCATACGTCATCAGCATGGAGATGCTTCCGTGTAAAACTGTTGGGTGTGCAAGCTACATTAAAGTGATTATTCCTTTTTGAATATGGATGATTTTTTCGTACAAATGCATCGATTCACCACAGGAGGGATTTGTTCACCCCGTAGCCATGTGAGACACTTTTTTATGGATGGGCGCTAATTTTTATTTAACTTCTTTTTGGACTGATGCATGCAACACCCGCTGAGTGCCATTAAACAGCTTGAAAGATCAAAGACCATTTTTAATATAACTCTCCGACTGGATTCGTCGTTCTGAAAGAAGAAAATCATATACACCTAGGGATGCCTCTTGGGTGAGAAAAAAAAAAAACTGCATAATTTTCATTTTTGGGTGAACTAACCCTTTACAAGTGCAAAATCTAGTGATGTGATTTGATTATCTTTTTTCAATTTTAAGGGCTCAGAGTTTTTAATTATTTCTTTTTGCTTTAAATTTGAGCCTGTTTCCTCTGCCTTACACAGTATTTAGAAAATAGTTTTCTTTTTCTTTTTATTTATTTATTTATTTATTTATTCAGTTTTCAATGTTGTGTGTTTTTTCTGCAGTTGGATTTGTGATTCATATTTTTTATAGTTTTTTTCCAATAATTCAAAAATTGGTTGAATTTTATTTTTGGATCAATTATTGTCAATTGCCTTTGGGTGTATTGTGCTTTTAAAAAAAAAAAAAAAAAAAACTATCTAATCTAATTCCCCAGTGGGGTTACATTTATTTTCTCTTGGTTTTAATATCATTACTTGGAAATACATCATAGTTGCAAATGTAATCTTTATGTTAACTTTAAGCATGTAAAGCTGTTACTGTATATAATGTTATTATGTCTTCCTTTTCTCGCAGACATGGAGGATATGGATAATGAGAAAAAAGAGATGACTGAAGCACATATAGCGGTCTCCATTCACTTCTATTCCAAACACTGGATTTCCCTGCTCATCATGCCGGCTGCTCACCAACTTTTATCACAGGTAAACACAGAAGTTTTTGACAGCTGACCCTTTGCAATGCCCCTCCTTGCTGCTTTACTGATCAATCCTCTCTTCACCCCAATAAATAAGAATGGCCACGCGAGTGACTTTGACCTACCCAAGCAAATGTCATCATGCAACAGCAAGCAGGGCATTTGCAGAGGCTATGGTTACAAATAATGATTTATTGATTTGGCACAGACCAGTCTTTTCGCTTCATTAGACCTCAGTATATTATCAGCGAGCGGTGTGATTGTAAATTAGCTTTTTTTCAGTTTTTAAACAGCTTTTAAAAGTTTGAAAACCTCAAGATTTAGGGGCGGACATGGAATAGTAATTCAGGTTTATGTTTGGTTAAATAATGTGGTGTATAGATGGGATTATTATTGATGTAAAGAGTAGGTTGTTGTGGTTTTAATGACCTCTTATAGAGTAAACGTATTGCGGTGTGAGTTTTTCCTACTTGGATTCTTCTGTTCAGATTCGTTTATTGTATTTATTTTTTCACTTTACTTTCTTTTTTCTTTGGTTTTTTTTTTACCCACTAAATGAGTTCTGACTATTGCTTCAACAACATCAAATGGTAATGGTTTGTTTTGACAATTCTTATCTTATTTATTTATTTATTTAACAATTTATTTATTTATCATCCGTTATTTTATTTGATTTTATTCTTATTTTTAAACGTTTAATTTTTTAATTAAAATACTTTTGAATATTACTCAAACACAGATTTGATGGCCTAATGAACGCTGTGCACGTGCCTAAAAATTGCGACCGGGCTCCTTGTTAATGTTGTGGCGAAGAGCACTTTAAGTAAGCATGAACAATATTATGCCGCAGGAAAAAAATAGACTCACTGCAAGGGTACGGATATGATGATAGTGGCCCACACACAACAACATATAATAAAAAATGGCGTTTTTGGAATATTTACACAGTCGATTAATACCCTATTCCCCCATAAAGTGTACAGTAATCTATATCCGTTACTGGCACGCTCTATGTACACTTCTATGAACACTTCATTGTATGTTGATAATTAGACTAAATTAATTAGTTTTTTAAACGCATTTGGCTAAATACATCTAAGCTGAGCAATGGTAACCCCATACAGGGGGTCTCCGACAAAAGGTCAGGTTAATCACCTTATCTGCTTCTCCAATTAAAGTAAACAGCTTGTGTCTTTAGACAGCAATGATACACGGATTGTGTTTGTGTCTACTTTACACAGGTCACGTGTTACACGGCTTTTTCTTACTGTGGAGGATGAGGAAACGTCTCGAGCTTCTTGGGGCTTCGCTATCTATCCTTTTTCCCAGCAGTAAGGTAAGCACAAGAAAAACGGACCTACACAATCTATATATAATTAAGACTGTTGTGTAATGAATAATCATATATTCTGCTTGCTTTTATACTTATCTAGGGACACATTAGATGGTACTCCAGTCTGATTCTTCCAGCCGTCCTCTGCTTGGACATGGTTTTGTGAGCAGTCGTGCGCCTGGATATGCTGCATAACACTAAGTGTCTGCTTATTTGCATTAGTGTACTGGCATGTCACATCACTCTTTAAATGGGATTGTGTTCATGATAAATGAGCTTTTGCTTGATTTTTATTAGCAACCTGATTTGCTACTTGCCGGGATCCCTGGCAGAGGGTGTTTTTTTTCAATCCTGCGCAAACACACATGCCAGCATCGTTTTCAAATACGCATGATAGGAACTTTATTGGTTGGAATCAGGTGTGCTACAGCCCCTCTCAGGAAACTGAGTTTGGACAACCAGTTGCCTCTTACACAACAAAACAACAGCAAAAACATTGATTAATATTTGCCATCCTGAATAATTCACTTTCGAACCTATGATTGCTCTGATGAATTAAGAATGGTTAAAAAGGGACAAAGAACCGCATTAATTCAACAATAGAATGCTTTTCTAACATATAAGCCTGTAAGTTACCCCACTTTTGTTATCAATTTAGCATGGGTCTGTTGCTGAATAAAAAACAGTAATTTAACATGACATTAAAAACATACGCTTCCTCGCTTAAAACAAAACTAAAATAAAAGCAAAAGTGGTACGGACCCGACAAACTTATTTGGAAGTGTAGTACGATATGTGTTACACAAAGATTTATATTTTGAATAATGCTGTTCTTTTTAAACTTTTTATCACGTCAATATGAAATCCTGAAAAAACGATCAAGCAGGGTTCCAACAAAACTATAAGCAGCAAAACTGATTTCCCATGATGATAAATTCAAATCGGTCATTAGTAGGTGGAATGATTTTGCGAAGGATCCACTGTGATAGTGAGACCCTGTAGGTGATGATGCGGGACATTAGGCCTTCTGCCAGCAACAGGAAAGTAAATTCTATTTTTTAAAGTATATTAAAACTAGAAAAATCAACTTGTTTACAAACAGCAATGCATAATATTTAATTCACTAATGCATGTATTTGTAAAAGGGGCACGATCATGTACACAAGTGTAAACATAAATGTTTCGAATTTTCAATGCATTGTATCGGCAATTTAGCCATGTGGTTTTTCAATCCGCCCTTGGAAGGTCCTCCCTGGCAGGTAAGTCAGTAAGCACCGGACATCAAACATAAAAGAACAAAATAAACAAAACATTACCATATGAGGAGTATTTCACAAGTCGTAATGTTTTGTTTATTTTGTTTTTTAAGCGTCTTTTAAAGAGATTCTGTTTAAAAAAACTATTCACAGAATCTTAGTGGTAATCCCAAACTTTGTGTGAACAGCACGTGTGTTTTTTAAACAAGAGCAGTCCATGTCATTATAATCACGAATTGAAATTATCAATTATTTTTGGTCTTGTCACGTGGAAGGTTCACTGCACTTGATTGATTTTTAAAACCAGCTACTCGTGTCTTTTTTTTTTTTTTTTTGTTAGAGAACTTATTAATTGATCTTGGAAAATGCGTTTGATAAAAACTATGACCAGTATATCGCATTGAAATCCAAGATATCTCATGAGACTTGAAGCTATTCGTCTAACAGCTATAAAGTCGTTGAATTAACCCCAGGAGCAGGGTTGAAGACCTATGGAATTAACAATATAATTTCCACTATTTTTACTTTTCTAAGAGAAAAGGTGCAGAATCATTGCTAGCGCCTGTGCATTGAAATATCTTGCAGTGATATTTTTCTCATCTGTTTCTACATTAGAAAATTCCTGTCGTTCATAGTGCTTTTGAGCCGTTGACAAAACCAAAAAAGTCTGTCAAACAAACATTTTCATCATTAGTTTTGTTAGACAAAATGAACAATGGACACGGAAAGACATAAACGAAAAACATACGCGGGGTTCTTCTCTTTTTTTTTTTATTTGTGCTTTTTTACATCGTTTACAGATTCCATTCATCGTTTCCTTTCCTCGCATCTTAGCTCCATCCCTTAGAATATAAGGGACGGATACACCATGTGTATGCTCTCTCATGACTCCCTCAGGAAGCTTCCTTGATTCTTGTACACCTCGCAGTGCAAATTAGAGAATTGAGATGCCCTTCAAGATGGCTAAGTTCGATTGCGTTTCTGGATCATGTGCATGCGAGGACAGAGTAGCGAGGAAGCTCGCTGGAACCGATGTCTGTTGTCTAGATACAGTTTTAGTATTGAGAAGCACCCCCAAGTATTCTGGCAAAGATGTATTGATTGTTTATATTATGGTATTGTTAAGGGCACTTGATTTTGTAGGTCTTACAGCTTAACATAGCAAAAAGAAAATGAAGGAAAGCAAGACATTGGCCAAGCAAATAGCCATGACAAACATAGGCAAAAAATGAGAAATTACAGAAAACTTGGTGTTTGAGCGAAAACTTGCAATGAGGTGGAATTTGAAAGGAATTGACTATACTTTATTGGCCATGTTTCAAGTTGCATGGGAAATTTGATTTGGATGTCAAAAAATCAAACAAAATCATGAATTCTACAAATGTTATTGCATTCTGTTGTCTGTAAAACACCAAGCATATTGGGAATCCATTTGCACGTGAGGTTTTATTTAAGGAATAATCCAAGCAAACTTACAAACTGACATTAACAAAAGGTAATACTTACAAAGTTACAACCACATGCCCCTTAACCCCAAAGTATACTTTGGTTTTTATATGTGCGCCAGTGTGGTAAACGTGTAACGCACAGTGATGTGACATAAGTAAACATAAAATCATCACCAGCATTTTCCATTACCTTTAAGCTCAGCTAATTACTTTGTCAACAAGGTTGTAATACTCTCCGGGTACACTGTTTCACATTCAGTAAAAAGAAACTGAGGAAGAGAGAAAAACAACAACAACTGGAGATGGAAAACCACCAGATACCTGTGATGACAAACACTTGTTTGAGGGAATTAAGAAACCTGTGCTTAGCACCTCTAGTTTAAGCAAATGTTTTTCTCTTGTTCCGTCCACATTCCCAACATAGTGCACACGCGCTGAGTTACTGATTACAAATTATTATCAACTTAAATTGGCACAAATAACCCTCCTTACACAAACAGTTTCAACCCAGCATTTCGGCTGAAAGCGTAATCCACCGTTTTGTGTACTTAGAGAAACATATCTTGGGATGTCCAAGTGGGGACATTTTGCTCCTTTACAGCCTTTTGTATTTACATTTCTATTTTTATCATTTACTAGCTCTCTAAACTCTCTGAGGTTCTTTTATAACCCTACTTTTATCCACTTTTCCCCTCCCACATTCCAGTATTGTTTTTTTGTTGCTCTTTTAGCATTGCCCTCTTGAACCACAGCTGCTGTCCCAACGTCATAGTCACATACAGAGGTATCCACGCTGAAGTACGGGCTGTGCAGAAAATCAGTCAAGGGCAAGAGGTCAGTATGCCACTGTTTCTCTTATAAGTGTTAAAGTAGTGCTAAATTACTGACAAAAATGTTCATTAACAAATTATTTCAGGGAACTCATGAAACAAGAGTTACAATAGTAACCATTACATTTCCTTTCTGTCAGTTACTTTTGACGTTGTGTCAAAGATCCCAACACTATGTGGTCTCTATAAATGCCAGAACTAGCTGAACTGCATTATAAATCTATGGGTTGCTCAAATGCTGACAAGCATGGCATGTCAACCAAACAAGTGCACTTCAACTCCTTGTAAACTTCAAATATAATATATATTATAGATATATATATATCATAGCTAGATATATATATATATATATATATATATTATCTATATATAATATATTATATCTATATATGAAATGAAACTGTTAATGAATGTTGTTTCTTCTGTTTAATAATGTTTTAAAAAAAGCTTATTTTTTTCAGCCTAGACCACCCTTCCGAAAAGAAGTAAACTTCAGGTTTATAGTAAGTAAAGTTCAAGTATATTTTAAAGTATACTTTATGTAATAAGTATACAAATATCAGTGTTCTAGTAGTATACTTTTACTATTTAAATACTCCTTGGGGACTAAATTGGCCCCACGTTCATATATATAAAAGTATACTTTTAAGTATACTTTAAGTATAAACAGTAGTAAACTTTGAGTACACAACTAGTTTACATATGTTTTTAGTTTGTAATACTAACTATACTACAAGTGAACCTTATAGGTATACTAATAGTTTACTAATTAAATACTTGCATTTTTAGTTCACTTTGAAGTATAATCCCAGTAAACTACTAGTTTAGTAGTTTATATTGCAAGTATACTCGTAAGTTTTTCTCAAGTGAACTTTACATAATACTTTAAGTATACTACTATGTCCCTATTTAGGTATTAATTTGTACATATTTTGTTATATGAATATTCTGAAACATAAAAAAACATCAAACGAAAGAACAGTGGTCTGCTTATAAACAAATACATTTGTTCTAGCTTCATGCATTCTTTTTTATAAACACTTCAAATGTGGGTAAGTTCGTGACATAAAAAATAAAGAAATAAAATAAACATTTTGAAAAAAAACCTAAAAAAAAAGCTATGAATTGGATTCAGAATGAGTAAATCAAACACCCCCAAAGCTCTTGAGCAAGGCACCAAACCCCACAAACTGACTCCCTGGGCACCGCAGCAATATGGCTGCCCAATGCTTTCAGGACCATGTGAGGGGGTCTGCGGGTCCAAACTCTAGGCACATTTGGTTAATAGAGTGGGCTTGTAGATCCCCCACTGTCTTTACCAGAGGTGTCTTCAATCTGACTGTAAAGGCTCTAACAGATCTCTCTGTATGACATGTAAGACCACTGAGAGACCCCAAGAGAGGGGATGAGGGTGCCGTCTCTGAGGATTTAATCTACACGCATACCCTCCAGAAAGTAATAAGATTGTGCTTCTCTACCGATCTACCATTTACAGTGTTGTGACTTTTCTGCTATCGCAGGGCTATCGCTACACTTTCAAAGTGGATGGAGCTCTGTGGGTCTTCCCAGAGCATCAAGCAATGAACAAGTGCCACTTCAGAGCACATAACCAACTAGTAGATCCTGCCTGAGTGGTTGTGATGGCCCCTTGAATTCCTCCTCGTTCCATGTAGGGACCAGCCATGAAGGTAGAGGTCTTCACGGGTCCAAAAAATTCGTGCCCGTCCAAAAAACCGAAAGAGACCCGTAATGTACTACACTGAACCGACCCGGACCCGTCTATTATTTCAAAAGCTGGACCCGGACCCGTGTAGAACCGAGAAATGCCTACCCGGACCCGACCCGGACCCATCTATTATTTGAAAGCTAGACCCGAACCCGCCGGGAAGACACAGACCCGATTGTCACATATTCCAGCTTAAATTGCTATGACAAGTCAATAAACCTGTTGCGAAAAAATACAACTTTTTGTCTTAACGTTACCTAATTTACAGAGCCGTAGTCTCTCTTCCTTGTACGTGACTGCCTGTGATGCATTACAATCCTCCGACAAGAAAGTTATCCATGTTATTCCCCTCGTTATTCCCCAAGTCCAAGCTTAATCCACTCATTATTTCAGCTTCAAAAATCCACTTGATGTCACGGTGACGGATGACAAATGCAGCTGTGCACATGTACATTCTGACTCGAGTTAACTCGCATTATAACTTCGACTGTTTGCCCTTTTGAACGATAATAACGACTGCTCGTTGTGTGCTGTTTGTTCTGTTGTTATTTATTTGCTATCATCTCTGTGCTCTCTGCTCTGCGTCGAGTCTGAATCTGACCACTAAAACTTTAAGATTAACGGTTCATTTATATTATTCTAAAAATGGGAGAAAACATGTAAAGCGCAGGTTTGGCGGGTCGAAGTCATTGCGTCCCTCACTGGTTGCCATAGAAAACATGACACGCGCTTTGAGACTGCACATGCGTGCTAGCCTGGATCAACCCTAAAATATGCTTTTTAACGCCCCTACAATTTGAGCATCATAGAAAACATTCATGTGACAGGTCACCTCAGATTTTGTTGCGGATTTGAAATATGTTAAATATGAGTATTCCAGTCTGCAAGCATTATTACTGTGCGTGCACTTGCATTAACTCTGAGTTTGCGCGCTCTGTTTCTAACGGCAGAGAGAGAGAGAGAGAGAGAGAGATCGCCTTTTTTTTCTGTCTCACGCTTTTCTTTCCTAATTTTACAAGTTGCAAGTTACAAAAAAACACAAGCAGTGTCTGATCACGGCGGGTGTTCTCCGAGTCGATGACTCCGATCACATGGGTATACACACAATGTTAAACAGACCCGGGACCGAAGTAAATAGATTCGGACCCGACCTGGACCCGGCTGATCATTAAAATATAGACCCGAACCCGTACGGGTCCCGGGTCGACGGGTCCCGGGTGCACTGTGAAGACCTCTACTGGGAGGTTCCAGAGGTCTGGGCCAAATGTACCCTGCCCCTGAGAAAGAAGATCCTTACTCATGTTGATTGCAGAGGGAGGGGCTTACAGCATCAGCATGTGCTCGGAGCACCAAGTCTGGTTGGACAAAAACCGTGCGAACCTGTATTGCATCTCCCTGAACGTTGCACGACCTGTGTTGTAATGAGGCTTACTGGGGAAAATTCAGACTTGCGTGGATCTCTGTTGGATCTGCTGTGTGCCAATGAACAAGTCAAAGAGTACCATGAAAGCCAGTCCGTGGGAAAGTCAGATGGTCGTCCATTGCCACCGCTTTCCTCAGGAAGACGCTGAAGTTTAGGCAACTCTTTGTTGCCTGTGAGAGATCATCTCCATAAACTTCAAGGATGCCCAGTTTCACTCCTCTTTGCATAAGTCCTTCCTTTAAATCAGTGACCTAAAAATTATATAAAATAAATGAAAAATGGTTGGCGCAAGTCAAGTCATCTTTATTTTATATAGCGCTTTAAACAAAAAAAAGATTGTGTCACAAAGCAATTTCTGAACAACATTAATTAGGAAAACAGTGTCAATAATGCAAAATGACAGTTAAAGGCAGTTCATCATTGGATTCAGTGATGTCATCACCATGCAAGCTATAGTCAGTTTAAATAGTATCTGTGCAATAATTTGCAATCAAAGTCAACGATATCGTTGTAAATGAAGGGTCCCCAACTAAGCAAGCCAGAGGCGACAGCGGCAAGGAACCAAAACTCCATCGGTGACAGAAGGGGAGAAGGGGGAAACCTACCTTGGGAGAAACCAGGCTCAGTTGGGGGGCCAGTTCTCCTTCTGACCAGACGAAACCAGCAGTTCAATTCCAGGCCTGCCCAGCAAAGTCAGATGTGCAGAAGAATCATCTGTTCCTGTGGTCTTGTCCCGGTGGTTGTCTGAGACAAGGTCTTTATAGGGGATCTGTCTCAAGGGCTCTAGTTTGTCCGGGTGTCTCCGCTGTCTTTCAGGTCTGTAGAGGTCATTTCTAGCTGCTGATACAACATCTGGGATGGATACAGACTGGATCCGGGTGACTGCAGTGAACCTCTGGACTTGGATACAGACTGGATCTGGTGGCTACGGTGACCCTCGGAATAAAAGAGAAACAGACTCATATGACGCGTAGATGCCCATTCTTCTAATGATGTAGCAAGTCCATCGGGTGTTATGGGGAAGTGTTTCGGGTTCGGTTTACCTAATAATGCAGCCTAAAAAACCTTTAAAGGATTTGGATATTAGGAAGCGTATTAGTGTGCTATGTGTAAGCCCAGGTTAAAGAGATGGGTTCTTCTAATCTAGATTTAAACTGCAAGAGTGTGTCGGCCTCCCGAACAATGTTAGGTAGGTTATTCCAGAGTTTGGGCGCTAAATAGGAGAAGGATCTGCCGCCCGCAGTTGACTTTGATATTATAGGTATTATCAAATTGCCAGGAGTTTTTTGAGAACGGAAGCGGACGTGGAGGACTATCCTTGTAACAAGAGCTCGTTCAAATAAGGAGGGGTGCTAAACCCATTCAGGGCCTTAAATCTATACGCTGTTTGATAGGGAACCAGTGCAATGTGTAAATATAAAAAAATCAAAGCTCAAATATCACTCTTTCAAACAAAGCATGGTGCATTATGTGTTAATCTGATATAAACAACTGATGAAAGGAGCCCACATGGAAATGATGTCAACACCCCTTTCATAAACTGAATGGTGATCAGTTAAATTTGAGATGAAACAAAAATTTGAAACAACCTACAAAAACCCAAAAATCGCCATAGAGCCATGTTGTGTCTGTGATGAGATGTCTGTTGTCTGAAGGAGGGAGAAAATAATTTAATAGTAACTTTTACTTCTGTATGATTACTTACAGATCATAATTATCTGAGTGTAACTGAAAACGTAGTCAGTCATGGCAACGAGGTGGTGCTCAGGGCAAAAATGTAAGGGGCAAACTTACTACTACATTTTGTTTTAAAAATGTAGGGACCAAAAAAAGTATATAGGTTGTTTAAAAGTATATAAATCATACTAGTCATCAAAATGGCCCCTTATAATTCCCATAATGCTTTTTAGCATGTTTTTATGTGCGAGGGGCAGTTCCTAAATGAGATTGTCTTAGCTCAAATTAAGTTGGCAGACAGTTTTTTTTTTCTTCTGCCCTTTTTTTTGGATGAACTTACTTGTGTGAAGGCGTTGTTCACAAAACCCATCTTTTTTACTTCATGAAAAAAAAGATTAAATAGAATATGTGTATTAAACTTAGTTGTACTGACTTTTTCATGGATTTTCACTGAAGCAAGTTTAAACATAGTCATTTACCCACTTGGTTTTCAAGTTGGGTTTTTTACAGTGTAATGTTGTCATATGATTCATGAGCTGACCATGCTTTTGGATTACCCAGCATGCCCAAAATCAATAGCAGGTAAAAACTGAAGCTGTCGTGAACCTGTCTTGAACATGAATGTCTCATACTTTGCTGTTATCCTTATTGTTTTCTTTAAGTTACTGACAGCTTTCTCTGTTACTTGCTCTGTGTGTGCGCAGATATATACCAGCTACATAGACCTGCTGTACCCTACAGAGGACAGGATCGAGAACTCAGAGATCATCTACTACTTCAGCTGTGACTTGTAAAGAGTGCACAACCAAATCCATGGTGTGTGGAAATGGATGGAATATACTTTGTTTGCATTTAGGAAAATTTGTCTCTTTGACCCATTTACACAGCAGCCAGATACACAATAAACACATACAGACATATATAAATAAAAAATATAAATAACATAAATAATAGCAATAGTAAAAAAAAATATAATATAAAATACATACTACAGTTCAAAAACATTTTTAAAAAGCAAGGACTCAATAAATTAATCAGAAGTGATAGTAACAGACATTTACATAATTACAAAAAAAATATATATATTTAAAATAAACAATGTTCTTTTTTTGCACTTTCTGTTTATTAAATAAATCCTGGGAAAAAAAAAAAAATGTATCATGGTTTTCACAAAAATATTAAGCAGCTCAACTGTTATTCAACATTAATAATACTATTTTGAGCAACAATTTATTCTATTTGAATGATTTCTGAAGGATCATGTGACACTGAAATGTAATGACTTTAATGGCTAATGAAAAATTCAGCTTTGTATTTGTAAAAACAGTATTACTGTTTTACAAAAATTTCCCTAAAAACTAGTGTTAATTTTGTTTCCTATTTTTTATTTAGTCTCTATTCCTGTGTCAAATGTAACTTAGTTTTTAGCCCATATTCATGAAAATTCTTAGTGCAAAGAGTTTCTCCTAGTGACAAAATTCTAAGACAATTCTTTCCTTTTACAATTAAACAAAAGATCCTAGTAAAGAAGAAAGTAATTGAGAAAGCATCTTAACCCTTAAAAGAGCTCTTAATGTCCAAAATTGTTAGGAGTACTGAAAAGGACTTTTAAGAGGCTTAAGAGTTTCTTTAGCAGTGAAGAAAATCAACAAAATGTGAAGAGGGATAAGAAATTACTTATGGGTTTTGTTTTTATAATATATTATTATAATATAATATAATATGTAGAGGATATAATTTGCTCATGTGGTTTTGTAGGATATGAAGAAGATGAACGTGCGGAAACTGAGTGATGAAATCAGTCAAAAGGAGATCAGGGATATGGTGTTTTACGCTCGGAAAGCCATGGAAGACTTCCGCAAGGCCAAACTTGAGAAAAATATCCTTTTTGACCCTTTTACTTCTTGAAGTGTGTAAAATTGATTGCATAATTGCCGTGCTGCTTAATTGCTTCATTCATAAATCTGTCATTACAATACTGAGGTATCCAAAATATTATTATTCAACCTGTCCTCCAATCAATACGCCTGTATAGGTCGTTTGTCCAAATCCCTGAAATACGACCCATCAAAGCGTATACTACAATTGCACCCCATCTGCAAAAGGACATTTTCATATTAAGGTTTTCTACTCTTTTTATTTCCATTGTAATTTGGGGTTTCATGTAGCTCAGTTGGCAGAGCATTGCGTTATATGATGATATGTAATCATGCGATCATGGGTTCGATCCCAGAGAATGTTCATAAAATGTATATGCTCTATAAATCATAGTTTTGCATGATTTCTGTGAGGGGTAGGTTTAGGGGTGGGGTTAGGTGTGGTCATTCGAACGAATAAGCCACCTAGTAAAATATGTACAAATTACTGTGAGATCTGTGTAAAAAAACCACACATTGCATTTAAATAAACACGTAGTTTGATTGGTAATGACGTTATATGTAATTCATGACGACAGATGCAACACGATACTGTAATTTTTTTACGCCCGCTAGAGGGCATTTAACTTTAAAACGTAAATATCCACCTTTTTCCTCATCACGGAGGTAAAGTCTATGGGTGAGACTTCTGTTTCATTAGCCTCTATAGGTAAATAAACTAGGAGAATAACAACGTGCAGTAAACGGTAAAAACTGTTTGCAGTACAAACCAGTGTGTTCTTAATTAAGATAACAGATCAAAATAATATGATAGGACACATCAATTGTCAATATCAAGCAGTAAAACAAACTGTTTTGTACAGCTAAAAATAGCTGGAAGCAAATGAGACCGGAAGCGAGACCCATAGAATTTACAAATGGCATGGCAGCACCCATTTTTACATCAGGAAAATGGTGGATAGGTCGTAATAAGGTGCTTGCACGTTTGACCTATATGGTCATTTTTTGTTGGAGGACAGGCTCTGTTATACATTGTATAATTCATTTTTTTTTTTTTTTTGCTAAGTCAAGTATCACTATTACTACTGCGTATGGGGGTTAAGATTTAGGAGTGAACCTGTCAGTTTTTTAAAACCTCAGTGTCTCAAATTATGCGGCTTTTTGAAGAGAAGTGTTGCTTTAATTTGTTCAAAGCCACATCTAGAGACCAAAATATTAAATGAATATAGCCACTTAGATCAGCTTTGCAACACACTAGCAACCACCCAGGAACACCTTAGCCCACCACTGAAGTTGTTTAGTCAAAGGTCATTAAATAATTTGAAGCTTAAGCCAAACATTTATTGAACTTGACTCGTCACGTCCCGCTGAGCTGCTAGAGGATGTGTGAGCTCAGCATTGATAAGATGAGCACCGTGTTTGATGACGCTAACATCTACATCCTTCACATGATTGTGTACCAGGCATGGGCCATCTGTCTTTTCATGAGGAATTATGATGGAGCAGTTAGATTATGGAGAAAAAAATCATGAAGCCATACACGTAAGAACATGCATTCATGTATATACTATAATATTGTGTGATATCTGTGCATATACCAACATATTAATGCCTGCTTTTTATCTGTAGTGTCCTTTACCCAGCATATCTTTAAATATTGCATCAATGTATCTAAAGATGGGCCAGACTCTACATGGCTCTGGACAGGAAGTCCACTGGCATAAGTGCACTTCAAAAGGTACCAAACTCCCCCAAAACTGACTGGCCCTTATGTCATTCAATTCAAGTTTATTTGTAGAGTGCGTTTTACGATACAAATAGTTGCGAAGCAACTTTACAGAAAATTATGTTTCTACAATATTTAGTAGTAGCGTATCAGTGGTGACTGTCAGTTTTGTGTGTTATTTCTAACTGTCATTCCCAACCTGTATGACTCTCTTGTGGAAGACTTGAATTGTAGAGCACAAATCACGTTGGTCCCTTTTTAAAACCTTTTGGATTGGATTCATTGTGTGGAAGTTTTTTTGTATTCCATGGGGAGAAAGTGTAGACAGACTTAAATTGTTGTTGCAAGGTGATGTGTCAATGGTTGTACCCAGTGTCAACACGGGTGTTATGGGTTTGCAATTACATGAACATAAATGTGAGAGTAAGTGATTTATACTATGGCTTTTGAAATATAAACAACAGAAACTATAAATATCTATTGATAATATCCAGGTTTTCATCCAAAGTTGCAAAACTGGAATGTTGCAGATAAGGAACAGACATTTGCAAATAAGCACCGTTTGCATCCAACAAGTCAAAGAGAGCAAAATCATTACTTCCTGATTAACTGGCACTAAATATCACTAAGAAAATTAAGAGAAGCCATTAATTATCATATGTAATAAATTATATACACCTCGGAGCAAGCAGACGAAACACAATAAATGCGGACATTGCTTTTGGAGGTGGATGCCTGCTGTTTGAGAACACAGTCGTGTAAGTCTGGGAGGCAATTATACAGAAATACTTGATGACAGATTTGCTCTACAGTATGTTTTAGTGGGAGGACCAAAAAGGTCAAAGTTTGGCAAGTTAGAATGGTCCTGCTGGTAGATATCGTAACATCGGGATGCTCAAATATTCTCAAAGCACAAGACATAAGTAGCATTGAAATGTAAAATATTTCATTACCTATTTAACATAGTTTAAATCTGCTTTAAACTATTAAAGTCTATAAAAATAGTAGTTTTACCAGAGTCAATCAATTGATTTTATGTACCTAATTTTATTCAAGCCCTGACCCAAGATTAGTTATAGACACACATTTCAGTGTTTCATGGTTTAGTGGTTCATTGTCGGATTAACTCTCTTTCTGTCAAATGACCACCACTTTTTGGTTGTCGATTAAGCATAAAAACTATAAGTACAAATTTTTAAAACCTAACTTAGATTTTAAATTTACAGCTCAAATGTGCTAATTCTCTTCCAGGTTTTAGGACTACAGACAAAAGTAAAATGTTTATATATATATATATATATATATATATATATATATATATATATATATATATATATATATATAATACAATTATTATTTACTATTCTGTAGATGCCAGAAGTGAGTGATAATTCTGTTTGTGTTACAGGCGTTGGCCATCATGGAGGTTGTTCATGGAAAGGACCATACATATGTAACAGAGCTCAAACAGGAAATAAGAGGAGAATAATGTAAATAGTGTGTGCTGATCAGACTTGAATTTCACTTTATGGAGAGCCTTTCATCAGTAATATGCTTAAGAGGGTGATAAAGTATTTCTGTGTGAAATGCAAGTGTAACAAGTTTGAACAAATGGAAAACAAAATAAGTAATTCATATAATTTAAGCAGCTGGGCAATTAGAACAGTAAGAGCAGATAAACAGAAAAATATAAGCAATGATACCATAATCGTAGAAACTGAGCATACATCAATACACACAACAGAAATCACAGAGAAATGAATAGAGGGACAGGCACAAGGAGAATTCCAGCAGGAAGCAAAAGAAAAGAGAGTTCTTTCAGGACCACTATCGTCAAAATGATTGACACTTAGCATAGAGTTTGGGTGAGGTGAACTGAAGTGAAGTGTGGCTAAGTATGGTGTCCCATACTCGGAATTTGTGCTCTGCATTTAACCCATCCGAGATGCCCTGTTCTGGGCAAAAACTTTCTGCCCATCCATGCAGCCTGTCGTGAATGAACAGGGAGAGCATCAATAAACCCCCACCCCCCATTATTCAAGATAAAAAGAAGTCTGATTCAACGAGAAATATCAGGAAGCCAAGTCTGAAAGTGGTGAAAGGTTGAGTTGGGGATGAAGGGGGTAATTTGCTCCTGAGCAAAAAAGCTGCTAAATAATACTGAATAGACCGTATATAGGAATGCCATGATAGGGTCGTCGTATTCCTATAGGTAGATAGCTGAGAATCAGCCAATGCGAGCTTGACTCAGGTGACCTGCCAGAACTAATACTATACGCTTCATGTCTTAAACAGCTATGCTTCAACTCAGCACCACACACATACTGTAGTCTGGAAAACCAGAAGAGAAATAGAATGATACACAGCAAAAAATCCAGAGTGAAATTAACTCTGCTGGGAGTACATGTGAGACCACACTCAAGAGTGTGAAAGTGTTAAAATATGAGTGTTAAATTAACACTGAATCAGAGTTAAAGTTAATGAGATAATTAAGTGATTAATTGAGTGATGATTGACCATTATTGACGAGACCTGATGTTAACGAGCAGAATCAACAAAGACGAAAATCACTATTTTAATGTCACCATTATAGTGGCCAATGTTTGCTTTAGTTGTGCTCTTGACCCTAAATATTTTAAAGTCAGATAAACTTTTCATTGTTGATTATTGCGGCTGAATGATTCTTCAGCATAGGATTACCAGCATTTGGAATACAATCTGTGGAATTTCTTAAAATTTGTTTGTTCAAAAATTTTTTAAAAGAGTCTTTCATTTAGACATGCAAACATCAAGAATCAACCTGTGAACCTCAACGACGGTGACAATCAAAAAAGCATGTTGCAGGGAAACATGTGTTGCAGTGTATTCTGGGTGCCACCTATCAAAATTCATCCATGGGTCCCATGATGCACTGTGACATGAATAAATTATTACCTGAATTGTCTTAGTAACTTCCTTTATGTTTTAGGCTTTAAATAAGTTTCGTGATTCAGGTCAAATAATTATTATGTAAAAACATAACTAATATCACATAATCATGTTTTTAATTTTGCTCGTCTTTCTATTAAAACTGAGTTATAACAGCCAAACCAAATCTAATTTTAAAAACTTAAGGGTCAAGAGCCCAACTAAAGCAAACACTGACCACTATAATGGTGACATAAACATTTTCAATTTTTGTCTTTGTTGATTCTGCTTGTTAACATCAGGTCTCGTCAATAATGGTCAATCATCACTCAGTTAATCACTTAATTATCTCATTAACTTTAACTCTGCTTCAGTGTTAATTTTAACACTCCTATTTTAACACTTTCACACTCTTGAGTGTGGTCTCACATGTACTCCCAGCAGAGTGATTTCACTCTGGATTTTGCTGTGTACAAAGAGTGAAAATGACTATAGGAAATTTATTTAACCAATCAAATTTTGAGGACTTGAACTATTTTCTGTATAAATAGTCTATCCATTAATTTCATTTTTTTTCTACAAATGCCAGTTGTTTGAGAATATTAAATACATACTGAATCAATTCTGTTTTATATTGGTGGATGTTTGGTTTACTATTTGCCTGTTTCTGTTTGTGAATATGATATTTCCCAAAAGTAATAAACAGATGAATTATCTTTCTTCTCTCTCTCGCTCTCTTTGTTTTTGACTGACAAAACAGCTATTTACTGGTCTACCAAAAAAAAAAAAAAAAAAAATCCCACTAAATAAATGTAATCTTAATGCTTCAATATTGAAACAACAAAAGAAAATTCTATAATATCAGGCTTTTAAACACGAAAACACTTGTGGTGACAATTTTTCATACTGCAGTGCATGATGGGAGTTTTTACAATGGTGTTACCCAGCATGCAATACTGCATGAAGCATTTTGTTGATTGTCACCATTTTTGAGATTCATATGCTGTTTCTTGATGTCTGTGTGTGTGTCTAAGAGTCACTGGACTTCACATTTTTATATGCATTGTTTAGATTTAAAATTCATTTTGTAGCACCTATTAAAGCAATACTTTTTTTGCATTTTGTAGCTTTTTGGGATTGATTATGCAGAATCTATGCATATAAATGAAAAGGTTATTTTGATTGTAATCAAGCCAGCTCATGATGATTATCTGATCTGTCTGCTTCACAACATCTCATGCATTGCTACAGAGAGAGATCTAACACAGGAAGTCAAGGGTCAAGAGCCCAACTAAAGCAAACTCTGATCTCCATGATGTTGGCATCATTTTAACCAATAAAACGTCAACATCTGATCCTCTGTAATTCTCAATAACAGCAGGTGTTCATTTACTCATGCAAAATCATCATTTAATTAGTCACTTAATTATCTAATTAATTTTAACTCTTTGAGGACCTGGGATATGACTTGAAGACTTGCTTGTGACTTGAAAGTCCCACCTCTGCACTGTAAAACCCGACAAGTAACTTAACTCAAACCGTTTGAGTAAACAGATATCCTTAAAAACCTGACAAGTTAGGTTTACTCAAACCGTTTGAGGAAACCGATTGCCTTAAACCATTTAAGTTTTAAAACTAACACACTGTAAAAACCCGACAAGTAACGTACCTCAAAACCTTTTGTATAAACAAATATCTTAAAAACATGACAAGTTAGGTTTACTCAAACCGTTTGAGGAAACCGATTGCCTTAAACCATTTAAGTTTTTAAAACTTAACAGTTATGAGTACTCTGAACTTAATTCAGTTGAGTTCACTGAAACAAGATATACATTGCAATTAAGTAATTAAGTGATTAATTGAGTGATAATTGTGAATTAGTGATGAACAGCTGCTGTTAACAAAAAGAATTACTGAAAAAAAGAGAGAAAGGAACTAACAACTGACTTCAGACACAGCCTCACTAAAACCTGACAAGTTATGTTAACTCAAACCGTTTGAGGAAACCGATTGCCTTGAACCATTTAAGTTTTTAAAACTAATAGTTGTGAGTACTCTGAACTTAATTCAGTTGAGTTCACTGAAAGAAGATATACATTGCAATTAAATAATTAAGTGATTATTTGAGTGATAATTGTGATGAACAGCTGCTGTTAACAAACAGAATTACTGAAGAAGAAAAGAGAAACACAAGAACTACAACTGACTTCAGACACAGCCTTAGATAAAAATAAATTGAAATAAAATACATTAAATCTCTCAAGATCTAATTAAACAACCCCACAAACAGCATCACCAGCTCCACTTATTAATAACCAGACTGAATTTATTTCTGTCAGACGTCTACAGAAGATCTGATTGAGAATTAACTAAGGTTTAGATGTTGATTTATTGTTTCATTTGAAGTAACCATGTTAGAGATCAGTGTTTGCTTTAGTTGGGCTCTTGACCCTTGATTTCTGTCTTAGTTTTTTCTTTGGCTGTTGTAACCATTTGTTGTAACTCAAAAGCCCAAAGAAATTATCATCAGGTGTTATACACACACTCACACTCTTAGAAGCTGCTTTTATCCAAAGCACCTTACAGTGCATTCAGGTTAGCATTTTTTTTTTAATCTAACCTGTACCTAGATGTTGGTTGTTATACTGTATATTGGTGATGATAATCATTGATTATTGAACTGTTTGGAGTAGGTGTTGTGTAATTAGTTGGATTGATTACAGTAAAAGTGATTCTAAAAGCGAGTGGTTCTGTGATAATCAGTTAATATAAAGAACTTTCCAAACAGTTTGGTTTTCTATGGTGTCACTTGGTCACACACAGACATCAAAAATCAGCATATGAACCTCAACAATGGTGACCATAAAAAACCATAAAAAAAAAAACAACAACAATGCAGCAGAGCATGCTGGGAGCCATGGATGAGTTGGAGAGATGGACTACAAATAGTACCCCCAGCATGCATTTCAGCATGTTTTTTTTTTTTTTTTTTTTTTTCGTTACCCATTGTTGAGGTTCATATTCTGATTATTGATGTCTGTGTGTGACTAATTGCCGCCATAGAAGACCAAACTGTTTGGAAAGTCCTTTATATTAACTGATTATGAAAGAACCACTGCCTTTTTGAATTGCTTTCATTGTAATCAACTGAACTAACTATAGAACATTTATTTAGTAAGATTTTGAACTCATAACAGCTCCATAATTGATGATTATCATCACCAATATGCTGTATAACAACCAACACCTGATCATATTTTCTCTGGTTTTTTTTGAGTTATAACAAACATGTTTCAAAAACACATGGTTACAACGTCCAAAAAAAATTATCTAAAACAGAAATCAAGGGTCAAGAGCCCAACTAAAGCAAACACTGATCTCTAACATGGTTACTTCAAATGAAAACATAAATCAACATCTAAACCTTTGTTAATTCTCAATCAGATCTTCTGTAGACGTCTGGCAGAAATTAAAACTCAGTCTGGTTACTAATAAGTGGAGCTGGTGATTCTGTTTGGTTAACAGCAGCTGTTCATCACTAAAGCTCAATCAGCACTTAATTAATCACTTGATTACATAATTGCAAAGTTTTAAAACTTACATGGTTTAAGTAAAGACAATCTGTTTACTCAAACGGTTTGAGTTACTGTGACTTGTCAGGTTTTACAGTGACTTACATGGTTTGTTTTAGTACTTTTTTTTTTCTTTTCTTCAGTGATTCTGTTGGTTAACAGCAGCTGTTCATCACTAATGTTCAATCAGCACTTAATTAATCACTTAATTATCTCATAAACTTTAACACTGCTTCAGTGTTATTTTAAGTTTTTTGATTAGGACAATATGCACTCTAAGCAGAGTTGATTTAACTCTGGAGAGTTTGCTGTGCAGTATACCATGTGTGAGGATACTCTCAATGGAGCAGCGGTACAAAGACAACAAGAGCCGTTATGACAGGTTAACCTTCCTTAGCATTCTTAAAAAATATAACTGCTTCTGTGTCTTCACCAGATTGTTCTTATGTATCATACATGAATTTCAACAGGGGGGATCAGCACAGGACAGGGCACACAGGGAGAATAAATAGGAGAGCAAACTGTGTATGCTGTGTCAGCCGTGACACAAGGATACGTTTTCTACGTGTATTTACGCTTTGATTTAAAAGAAAACAGCACATCTAGCGCAGCTGACACAGAAGAATGTATGCTGCTTGCGTCCAGTGGATATTCGCCAAAATGGCACTATGGTGATGCAGAGAGACACAGAGACAAATTGTTGAAGAAAGTTATTTTTGATTTCTTCGTGTACAAAAAGTATTCTCATTGCTTCATAACATTGCGGTTGAACCACTGATGGCAGATGGACTATTCTGACAATGTCTTTCATACTTTCCTGGACCTTGACAGCGTAATTTAATTGGCAATCAATGGGACAGTCACAAGCCCCCTGGTTTTCATCCAAAATATCTTAAATTGTGTTCCAAAGACGAACACAAAGCTTTTACAAGTTTGGAATGACATGGGGGTAAGTGATTAATGACAAAATTTTTCATTCTGGGGTAGAGTATCCCCTTTAATCCATTACCCAAGCCATAATATCAATAAATAAAGCTTTAAACATGACTACATATGAGCTTAGATTTCTGGGTCTTTTATACCTATATTTATTATCAACTCTATAAACCAACTTCACAACTTTCACTTGCACTGATATGGTAAGATGTTTTTTTTTTAAGTTGTCCTTTTTATGGACAGCTGTTTTCATCTCGCTGTGTAAATGTGTTTAAATTCTTCATATTTCTCAATGTTTTAATCTTTGGCAGTGAATCTCATTTTTAAGGCATGTGTTTGGCTATTCGTTACAAATGTCACACTTTCATGTACACACACTTCATAAAACTCCGGATCAAAGCCTGAGTTGACAAAACTGATGATCAGTGTCATGGTACCAGCAAAGCTGGATTGGATTGGTTTGGTTTTGTCAATTCGAAACTAATCCTGTAACCCGAGTTTGTTCATGGTACAAGCCCCCGGTGCTGCCTTGATCATTTCAAATAAAAACAATTAATGTGCTGTCGGACCATGCAAGCACATGAAAAGTAAGAAATGTTCTAGCACTAGGCAGACCTGCCTTCAATTCCAGAACACTGATATGCTCCAAGGCCTCCATGCTAGACTGTTGCTCCACCTGTGGAGAGGTCAGAGGTGAAGTGAATTTAGAAAGGAACACTTAGAGTTGTGCCCAAGCTCACAAGTCACATAACTCATAACTAACAAAGCAGCATGTAGGAACATTGCCTCATAGTGCATCATCACACAAAAGCCAAAAAATTGCAGTTACTGACTATTCAATCTCAGGCCTCACTCCAGTTGAACTGGCCATTAAAGCTATAGGTACATAATAGTCTTTGGTCTTCTTTTAGGCAACATGAAACCTGGTTGCACTGGAAAATCTCGTGAATTCCTTACATGGTGCATCATAAACCAAATTTGTATCAGAATCTTGCCTGAAAACACATAACTTGTCATGGCCCAAACAAGCCCACTGGCATGTGTAGAACTGAAAACTGTGTCATCCAGAGAGCATACGACTCATCCCCAGGACTGCAGCTTAAGCCAACTAGAGCAGACAGGCTGGAACAAAACATCTTAAAGAAAAGGTGGTATGGGAGGTACAATCAGTTATTTGTATGTCATGGAAATATGAATTGTATGCACTCCAGGGGCATCTGAAATTATGATGCGTGGAGGCTGAAAATCAGACTCATCCACTGGTGTGTTCTCTGTTGGCATGGCCTATACTGGGGGTTATAAAGACATTAGAATAAATTTTATCTCTGCTATTTCTGATAAGAGGATAGCAACATTTATCAATAGTAAATGCTCAGAAATGTCAGTCTGAAAGAAGAGGTTTTCTTTGTCTGTGGAGCGCCAGTCACTGATGATGTATAATGCCTTTGAACTCACCACAGGGCTGAACCATGTTGATAAGGCTAACAGATGAGTTAACGATCAGAGATTCGGCCAGGCTCTGACATCACCCAGTCACCATGCTTACCCTTTAGACACCCGACCCGATTTACTAACCAGCCACACCTGCAGCCTATCCAAGGCTCCTGCTTAAGTAAACACCTTGGTTGCATCCGGAAAAACTGAAAAATGCTGCCTTCGGAGGATGCATTCCAAGGTAGGAAGGGTGTCAAGGCACGTCCGAATTAAATATTAGCTTTCAATTCCTGTCTCCTGAGATGCCTTCATACTGGCCGATTTTTGAAGGCAGCATAGATGTATCCTTCACTGCCTTTGATATCCCACAATCCTGTGCATTCAATTCTGTGACAGTTAAGCCAAAAAATAAAGATGACATCTGAAAGTTGTGGTCGGTGGTCAGGTTTGTGTGTACATGTACGTTTTTGATTAACGTTTTCCACTTTTGATGTAATTTCTAGCGAGAGAAATTAATATTGCAGTAATGAAATATCCTACTTAGTTATCAACAAACCTCTCTATATTTTGCTGTAGATCCATTAAACCATACTCTGCCTCAGAAGCCCGTCCAAAATCAGTTTCATGAGGTGCCTTTGTGCAAAAAACATTGCCTACAAAGTCATTGCCTGATACGGCATTGAGGCAGCAAGTCAGCTGCCTAAGTTTTCAGATGCAGCCAAAGTCTCATCTCATTGTGCAAATTGGATGCGCTGTTTTATTTCAAATCAAATCAAAGCTAAATACACGTAGATACAGTGCATCTTGTGGCGCAGCAGATGACAGCATCGGTGATATGGAGAGACACAGAGGAGACTGTTAACAAAGAAATTATTGAATTATCTTCGCTTATAAAAAGTGTTCCCGTTGCTTCATATAACCCCGGTCCGTGTGTACTTTTGCGTCCATTCATTTTTCATTTGAACCATGATGGAAAAAATGAAAAATGAATGGTTATTGTATTTTTTAAATGCTATGCTAAAAAAACTAAATTGAAATTAGAACCATACGACGGAAAAAACGAAAAAAGAACGGTTATTGTATTTTATTATGTGTTGATGTTAATTATTTTTTTCACTTTTAACAAAATTTTGAAAAATGCACAAATTAATATAGAAAAATTTAGATTTTAACAAGTTTTCTTTGGCCAAATTTAGTGATGCTTCTCCTACACGTTCAGTTGAGAACTAGAACCGTCTTTGGAACAATGCAGAGACTTAACACAAATATTATTTAAAAAAAAATAGACATTGCAGAATCCTGGGAAATCTATCATCATGAAATTATATATTAGGATATAATTTTGTCATAACTTTGTGTGCTATATGGGTACGTTATTGGATAGGACCATGCATGGTCGCTCAAAACATGTATAGGCTACCTTGTGTAGGCTATACATGCCTTATACATTTTGACATATTTTGCCCTGTTCACTGATAGTGGCATTTGCATAATGCCACGTTTAGGCTATATAGGGCTCTAGACTGATTCTTCCCACTGGTCGCTCTTTTGCGACTTTCTCAGTTGGTCGCACAAGCACATCATGCATGCTGATGAACTTTTTATCATAGTTTATAGTTATATGGTAATGAGTTGTTCAACATTTCAAGCCGTTCTTTTTCATCAGTATTATTTGTGATTTAAATTTTGTGAATGAAATTCCTCTTTTGCTGTGTTATAAGCCAGACTTTGGAGCTTTCACTTCGAATTTGCGATATCGGTGTCACATTTTAAGATAATTGTCTGTTTTGCTCATATACACTTTCACTTTTTAACACTAAAACAAAAGATTGATTCATTGTTATATTCTATTTATAAAGCACAACAACAATAAAACAGTGGGCTATAATGACAAACTAGATAACGTTTATTAACCCTCAAATGGTCCTCGTTTCCTGTTTATTAATCTGGGCTTTGGGGTCTGTGTGACCCCAAAATTTAAAGCATAATTGTAGAAAATATATACATTTTCAATAATACAAATAATAGATAATTTTTTGTTTGTTTTTGTTTACTCCCATCTATGCATTAATGCTGTGTTTTGGGAGATTTAAAGTACTTTTGTACCCATTTACCACAAAAATCTGCAACTACACCATTAGCTTGCATTTGAAATATCATTTTTTTTTATGAAAAAAATCACTTAAATGATTATATAAATTTAATTTAAATTGTTTCTGGATATTGATCTAGGTGTTAGGTGTAGAATTGTTCCACCTGGAGGTTAGTGAAAAATAAAAAGAAAAAAATCACTTTAAGAAACCCCTGCAGCCTACAGAAAAATTCATAAATTATAAATGTGTTGCGTATACCGAACTGCGTAATGCATGCAAATACGCTTGTATCATATAGTTTCATATCACCTGAATATTGCTCATGTTAATCTGGAGAACTGTTTAACAAAAGTGTTTATATGAATAGGGCATAACTGAATACAGATAAGTTGTTTTGAGTTGAGACTAATATTTTCTGGGGGGGGGGGTCTCTTTTAATAGTCGACTTGAAAAAAATTATTAGGTGCAGTTCATTTTAAACCTCTCATCATTTTTTACAGTCAAGGGTTTTAGGCATATCTTTGTCAAGGCAATGAATCTGTAAAAAAGTGGCTTATCAATACACGGTCCTTCCCTTCGGGCTGTCCCTGGCCACCTGCACTTTTACGAAGTGCGTAGATGCGGCTCTTTTCCACTCTGAGACAGATGGGAACCCGCATTCTCAACTACCTTGACAACTGACTTGTTCGTACACAGTCGGAGGCAGAATGAGTATCACACAGGACCCTCCACCTCAGCCACTTAGAGCACCTGGGACTCAGGGTAAATTTTGCCAAGAGCACGCTGTCCCCCAGCCAGCGAATATTGTTCCTGGGAACAATTTTTTACTTAGCCCAAATGAGAGCTGTAGTCGTGCTGGGACGGGCTCTGGACATACGGGAAGCTAGCAACCTCCTTTCAAGATTGGTACCACTCACCCTCTCAAAACTTTTCAGAGGATGCTGCGCCTCATGGCTGCGGCATCACAAGCACTACAGTTGGGTCTGCTTCGTATGTGCCCCCTTCAGCGCTGACTGAAACCATCGGTTCCATCCCATGCGTGACGTCACGGACGCCTGCAGATCAGGGTGAATCAGGCCTGTATAACAGCCATGGCCCCATGGAAGAGTTCTCGCTGGATGGAACAGGGGCTTAACCATGGGAGAATGGTTTGACAGAAGGACAAGGTTGTCATGCGAACAGATGCCCTCCAACAGAGAAAGGCTTCCACATCAAACTGCCTGGAAATGCTAGCAGTGTGTCGAGCCTGTCAGTTCTTCCTGCCAGTCCTAAAAGGGCATCATGTGCTGATCCGGTCGGACAACATGTCAGTGGTGTCCTAATAAATTGCCAAGGAGGCCTCTCCTTGAAGCAATCTCTTCATTCTGGTAGAGCGCCTCCTGGAATGGGCTCAGCTCAACCTGCACTCACTGAGAGCGGCGCATATACTGGGCCAATTGAATCAAGGAACGGACATGTTATCAAGGAGCAATGTCCCCTCAGAGGAGTGGACGCTCCATCTGCAGACGATTCTGAGGGTCTTGGAGATCTTCGGCGAGGCCAAGATAGACCTCTTAGCCTCAGAAGACTCTCACTGCCCAATTTGTTACTCAAAGACCAAGGACGTGTTGGCCCACGATTGGCCCAACTCCTTCTATATGCATTTTCCCCGATCGCCCTGAT
Organism: Cyprinus carpio; assembly: GCF_018340385.1. Taxonomy (NCBI): domain Eukaryota; kingdom Metazoa; phylum Chordata; class Actinopteri; order Cypriniformes; family Cyprinidae; genus Cyprinus; species Cyprinus carpio. Next base: position 1,874,779 of record NC_056591.1, read on the forward strand.
CCCACAGGTAATCAGGTTGAATCAAGGAACAAAAACGCAAGGTTCTCCTGGTGGCCCCTCTCTTGATGAACCAGCTGCGGCTATCAGAGCTGACTCAGCTGTTGGTAGCGGCCCCTTGGCCCATTCCATTGAGACGGGTTCTCCTCTCTCAACGAAAGGGACAATATGTATGCTCCCAGAGCGAGTCTTAAACACAATTTCGGAGGCTGGAGCCCCGTCTATGAGATTCCTCTACACCCTTAAAGGGATACTCCACCCCAAAATTACAATTTTGTAATTAATCACTTGCGCCCATGTCGTTTCAAACCCGTAAACGCTTTGTTCATCTTTGGAACACAACTTAAGATATTTTGGATGAAAACCGGGAGGCCTGTCCCATAGCCTGTCAAGTAAGTTACACTGTCAAGTCCAGAAAAGTATGAAAGACATGTTATGAAGTGACAACAATATTTTTTGTAAGTGAAGAAAACAAAAATAATGACTTTATTCAATAATTCCTTTGTCAACTCATAGAGTCTCCTCTGTGTCTCTCCATATCACTGTATGCTGCGTATGCACTTCTGTATCAGCCGCGCCACACAGTGTTACTTGAGACAGACACAGGCCTCCCTGTTTGCATCCAAAATTATCTTAAATTGTGTTCCGAAGACGAACGAATCCTTTACGAGTTCGGAATCATGACATGGTGGTAAGTGATTAATGACAAAATTTTCATTTTGGGGTGGAGTAAAAAGTGGACTATTTTTCAGCTTGCTGTCTAATACGCGGCAAAAGACCCTCCTACTTGCGATCTGTCAGAGGGTTGTCATTCCTGCAAGAGCTGCTGGATAAGGGGACACTCCCCATCCACTCTCAAAGTCTATGTGGCGGCTATAGCGGCCTGTCGTGTTCTATGTCAGGCCAATCTGTGGGCAGAAACAGCGCAGTTTTCTGCTTCTTAAGGGGTGCCAGGAGGCTGAATCTGCCTCGTCTCCTAACCATTCCTTCATGTGATCTGCCCACTGTGCATTTATTTTTGAGCTGCTATAGTCTACACAGCAAAATCCCCAGTGTTAATGTTAATTTAACACTCTGAGTGTGGACTCATATAAACACCGAAGTAGTGTTAAAAGTAACACTGAAGCAGTGGTTGAAGTTAATGAGATAATTAGGTGACTAAATGAGTGATGATTGACCATTATTGAAGACACCTGATGTTAACAAGCAGAATCACTAAACGAGAAAAACACAATTTGTGTGTCACCATTATTGTGGTCAGTGTTTGCTTTAGTTGGGATCTTGACCCTTGACTTTTTAACATTAAATTTTATTTGGCTGATATAACTGAGTTATAACAGACAGATAAGCTGAGAGTAAAAGTCATCAGGTTGTGATGATTATCTTTTTTTAATGTAATCATTATGGTGACCTGAATCACTGAACTCTCTCAGACAACTTTTGATGCCACAGTGAAAAAAGTCTGTATCTGCTATACATTTTGTAAGGGGTCCCTTGCAAACTGTTCTGATTTCTTTTTCAAGATATATTATTTTAGGCACACACAGACGTCAAAGAATCAGTGTATGAATCTCAACAATGGTGACAAAACAGCATATTCAGATAAACAGATAAACTCTGAACATCACAAAACTAAATACTAAAAAAGTCACATATAAAAACGGCAAAAATGATGAGTTTTTTATTGGCTATAACATGCTTTTTTGATGGTCACCATTGTTGTGATGCTCCTCACGCTGATTCTTGATGTCTGTGTGTCTAAATAAAAACTTATTTATTTATTATGTGGCTGTAACTTTTAAAAACATCTGTATGATTAGGGCAAAAATGCAAGGTCTTGTATTTTTCATATAACTTATGTAATAAATAAAGACAATCCAACTCAAGTATTCAGACCCAAAACACAACCGACAACACATGATCACATTTCCTCTGGTTTGTTTGTCTGTTAATAACTCAGTTACCACAGCCACACAAAACCTAAAGTTAACCACTGTAAGGATCAAGATCCCAACTAAAGCTAATACTGACCACTATAATGGTGACACACAAATTGTGATTGTATTCTTTGGTGATTCTGCTTGTTAACATCAGGTGTCTTCTATAATGGTGAATCATAAATTGTTTAAACACCTAATTATCTCATTAACTTCAACACTGCTTTCAGTGTTACTTTTAACACTACTTCGCTGTTTATATGAGTCCACACTCAGAGTGTTAAATTAACACTGGGGATTTTGCTGTGTAGGAAAAATTTTGGACTCAGGTGCAGGGGACATTGAGACAACCAATGAGAACATGACACATTAAACAAGGAACCGATAGCAAGATAACCATGAGGGCAAGGGAATCACATGTCTAGTACAGGAACCATGACAAGGCTAAATAAAAAGACATGACAACCATGAACAAGTAACAAATCCCATACAGTACCTAGTTGGGAAAGTCACGGTTCTTAAGTAAATAGTTTAAGTCCCAGTCAACAGATCAGTATTATGTTTGTAAACATTTCTGTGTGGTAATCCAAGGGTGCTCGAAAAGAAAGTTCACAAGTTTTAATAAAAAATGGGGAAACTAAGCACCACACTACATGTTACCATAAACGAGATCGAACATAGAACAAAGAAGGGCTTAAATACTCAGACAATTGATCAAATGGAACTGAAACGTGCTTACTAATTAGAAACCATAGCAACTATTAACTAATATCTATCTATCTATCTATCTATAGAATCATCTTTACATTTACATTTAGTCCCATTTATCAGATGCTTTTATCCAAACGCGGACTTACAAATGAGGACAATGGAAGCACTCAAAATCAACAAAAGAGCAATGATATAAAATTGCTATAACAAAGTCTCAGTTATAATGCAGTACACGTATCAAGGGCGTTTAAATAATATAATAAATAAAAAAGAAAACAGATAGAATAGAAAAAGAATAGAGCAAGCTAGTGTTAGAGGTCATTTCATTTAGTCATTTAGCATATGTTTTTATCCAAAGTGATGTATAGAGGCACTTGCTTTAAGTGACTTTAGCACATCTGCAGCACAGAATATCACTAGTTTCTCACACTGCACTAGTGTGATCTGGGTCCACTCTTCTTCCAGTCTCTTCCCTAGTTCCGTAACTGTAGTGGGTTCCTTAGCCATAACTTTGTAGCCAATAATTTTCCAGAGATTTTATCCTTTTTGCAGTGTGACGGGGCATTGTCTTGCTTGAAAATTGAGGCTGATTGGGAGATGCTTGAACGGAAGGAACTGCATGTTGCTGAAGGAGGTTTGATACAACATTTGCATTCACCCTGCCATGTAGCTGTATAAGAGGCCCAACTCCTGCTGCAGAAAACATCACCCAAACCATGACACTTCCTCCTCCACCTTTCACTGACTTCTTTATGCATTTGGGCTTCAGTCTTTCCTCTGTTTGACGCCAAGCCAAATGTTTCCCATCAGACCCAAATAAATTAAACTTGCTCTGACAGCATGCACACAACATGCTCCTCAGCAAAGGTGAGTCTTGCCTTTTGATTCTTTCTGCTAATGAGAGGCTTGGTCACTGCAGTGTGCGCTTTCAGTCCGACTTCTCTTAAACGTGCTGAGACAGATCCTTACACAGTTTAGCATTGAACTGGCGAGCATTTTCAGCTGCAGTGTTGAACCGATTCCCAATTGAGAGTCTCCACATTATCCAGCCTTCAGATTAAATTGTTGTCTTACGTGGACACAACTGGCCTTTTGGGGGACATGAATTAATTTGATTCATTGTAAAGCTGCAATATTCGAGAAATTACAGATTTGGAACTTTTTGTTTAATGGCTGAAAGGGTCACTGCATGAAAAGTTTCTCATTACACCCATCAGTAATTTCTTGAATATTGCAGCTTTACATATGACACTAGAGCGGCCTTAGAACTTAGAGCGGACCACCATTTTGCAATCTTAGTAAAAAATTAGAGGGAATGTTGCAAGTTAAAGTTTTGTCATATAATTAAGGAAATTAGCACCAGGTGCCAGTTATTTTTTAAATATCTAAACTATAAAGTGTTTTATACTGTACTTCAGAATACAATTAAATTATAAATTATGCTTTAAAAAAAAAAACTGCCCTTCTACTCCTGTTATGATAACTTCAAATAAGACTAAGCAGTGACCTTGAAATTTAGGATATATAATATTTAAATTAATAGTTCTATTTCTCCATAGCTTTTTATTTATTTCTTTTTTTATATTATCATTTTCTTTGCTTCATGAATTTGTAACAGTAGTTATTTCCCTCCTTAAAGCTGTTAAGTACACAGTCTTTTACCTTTGTCTTTTTTGTCCAATTGTAAAAATGCTTAACAAAAAAAAAAGGGTTGTATTGTTATTTGTGCTTCTCCTTGTAGTTTGTTGTTTTGTAGCTTTCATGGTTTAATAACACTTTTAACAAATACTTTTTTTATGTATTTATTTATTTTTTCATATGGAAAAATTGTGTAAAACCTTAAGTGTTTCTGCAGCTCAAACAAGTGTTCCTTAGTAGAAGTATCACCGCCAAGGTCATAGGTTTGAGTCTAGAAAATACATGAACTGTCATGTTGCTTTGAGTACAAGTGCAAAATGCATAAAAGTAAAGTTTAAGTTTTTTTTTTTGATTGATCGAATACTTTATTGAACAACAACAATCAACACGAAGTGTTCAAAAAGGATAAAAACACACAAAAAGCCCATAGGCTTATTTTCCATTGTGGTCCTTAAGATGGAAGATGAATAACAGTACATGTACTAACAACATTGAGGACAATGAAGAAAGGGAGCATAAAAAATACAAATAAATAAACAAAAAAACACTAATAAAAAACACAATTAAAAAACAAAAAAAAAAACTAAGACTAAATTCCCAAAAGACAAGCAGACACACAAGACAATACAGTATTCCTACTTCAAGGATTTCTATTTCCTTACTTTTTTCTTTTTTTCTCTCCTTATAAGTTTAATAACCAATTTCTTATTGAAGATTTAAAATGATAATAGGAAGAGCTCAACAGTTTAAGGTTTAAAGGTAAACTATTCCACAAGACAGCTGCAGAGTATAGGAAAGAGTACTTTCCCACACAGCTCTTACAGCAGCAGGGCCTGTAATCTATGGAACTCCCCCTAGGGGTGCAGACAACCTGTAATTGTGCGTATCACTAATTTTTTTGAAAAGTAATCACATAAATACTTTGGTGCCAGATTATTTCTTATCTTATAAACTAAGCACAGTTTAAGTTGAGAAACCCTCTCCTCCACTCTGAGCCACCCAAGACTTGAGAAATGGTTAGGAAGAAGATGAGTTCTAGGATGTAATTTAAGGATCACTCTGATTAGTTATATTTTGACAGATCTGTAGCTTTGTCTTTAAGACCTTTAGTAGTGCCCTGTGTACCAAGATGTACAGGCATAGTCAAGATGACATGAACAAGCGCATCAGCCAGGATTTTTAATGATTACTATCTAAGAGGATGGATATTCTTGCCAGGAACTTAGTCATTTGGCTTACCTTTGAGATAATTTTTCGAGCCATAAGCTCCCCTGATAGTGTTTGTTATATAATATACAGCCCAAGTAAGTAACTGCTTCCTTGGCTGTAATTTCAACAATACCTACGACTACCCTAAATCCCAAGGTGGATAGACAACTTGTTGTCTGTTAGCCAAACACTGAGGTTAAGGAGTTCTGAACTAAGCAGCCTTTCCACCTCTGATTTGTCTTTATGAGAGACTAGAATAGCTGAGGTCATCTGCAAATAAAAACAAATTACAGTTTATGGCTGGCGACATATCATTGACATATATAGAAATAATAGGAGGACCCAAAATACTCCCCTGGGGAACTCCACAAGTTAATTTAAGTGGTGAGGACAAGGACCCTTCCACATCTACCCACCTGTTCTCTGCGCCACCAGGATCTTATGACCTCACCACTGAAGAGATGCAGGGAGAAATCCTAGGGCTTTTAGTTTTGTTCAAAAGGACATCATACTGAACTGTATCAAAGGCCTTTTGAAGGTCTATTAACACCATGCCACAATAATTCCCCCTTTCTACCTCTTTCCTAATAAAGTCTGTAAGAAAAAGCAGACAGGTATCAGTGGAATGGGCCTTTCTAAAACCTGATTGGAAGTCAAATAAAAGGTTCATGTTCTGCTAAATAACTGTCTATTTGCTCATAAATGATCCTTTCCACAATTTTTGATATTGAAAAAAACTACAAGATAGATACAGGGCGAAAAATTTCCAGGATCAGATTTGGGCCCTTTTTATATTAAAGGTATCACTCTTGCCACCTTTAAATTTACTGGGGAAATGATTTTCTCAATAGATAAATTAATATAGATAAGTTATGACAGGAGTGATTATTTCAGCAGCATCCTTAAGAAATCTGGCATGGGGTGTTGTCAAACCCAGTAGCCTTGGAAAGATTTAGGCCTTTGAGTTTTTTTAGTACCAGCTCCTCTGTTACTGTTTGAAATAAAAAGTGTTTGGCTGAACTCCCTTTCTTCATAAAACTTATGCACCCTCTGGGATCACTAAAAACAACCTGAACGCAGATGGAAGCTTCTGCAACCAGATTACTGTGCAATATTTTTGTGAACGAAACTATGCAAAAGTATCTGCCACCACTTTTTTTATCATACCATGTGGACCCCATTAATATCTAGGCCGATTTTACACTTGTTGTTTGCTTAGGGATCTCTTTTATACCCAAAGGCCTAAAAGTGGTGACCCAAATTTCTGGGATCCTTTTTATGCTCCTCAATTTTTAGACATAAAAAAAAATCCGTGTTCGCCCTCATCCACCATTCACTGAAAACTTATTTTCTAAGAACTTTATATGCATTAAAAGAGAAACAGGCAGTTGGTTCTTTTACCACTCAATTAAGAGTTTTATCCCTGCAAGTAAATGGTGTCCAAACATATCATTTTTGTAGCAATAGGCTGAGGATCTTTTGTGTTCATCCTAGTCTCTTTTAATGGGGCTATTCATGTCAAGTATTTTTCAAGAAACATAGATTGTGGAAACAATTCCCATTCTGTATCAACAGCAGACATGTTGGTAGATTTTAAACCCGTTTGATATTTATGTAAGTGTCCTTGAACAATATTTAAAAGCGTTATACCCTTGTAAACTTCTGCCTTGTCAACGTATTTGTGGAGCATTTATCTGATTCATCCCTTTAATGTCACCTGGTACAGTATGGTGTAAAAATATGGTCAATAAATTCCATAAACACACATGACACACACTTGTGCTAGATTATTTACTTGTGTCAGAGACAAAATGGCATGTGAGTCAATAGCAGTTGATGGCTTATACTCAGCTGTATTGCTGGTTGGAAACCACTAATTAGAGGTAGGACCAGAACTCTATTTTCAGAAAATACACGCAAAAGCCATTGTTGATTAGGGGATTCCATTCTGTATTCGAAAACATTCAAGAGTTCTGATCTGCCAATTAACATGACTGTCCGTTTAAAAAATCATGATCAGGCCTGCAGTTTAACGAGATTCCATAGGTTGTGGATTTGAAGTCGAGGTTTGGGTGATTGGGAGGTTCTATAAACAAAACACCCAACACAAAAATGTACATGTAAAATGGTCAGTTGTAATTATAGCCGTTAGGCACAGTTTAAATGTCCATGTAACAGTTAATACGATCACCACTGAGTTTAATATTACAGTTTTAGTTCTGTGCAATTTGTAAAAGACTTGAAATAAAGAGCACATTACAAATTCTGTTTATCAGTAAATTATGCTGGATTACTGATTTGATGTATTTATAATTTTATATCATGTATTTTTGTTTGTTTGTTTGTGTTTGGCTTTCTTCCTGTTTTGTTTATTATGGCCTGCTCGACCTCCTTGATCCTAAAATAGACGTGAAAATAAAGAGCACATACAAATTCTGTTGATCAGTAAATTAGGCTGGATTACTGATTTGAATTGTTTATAAATTTTATATCATGGTTTTTTTGTTGTTGACTAATTAAATGATGATTGTGCATTGGTGATGAACACCTGCTGTTATTGAGAAATTACAGAGGATCAGATGTTGATGTTTTGTTGGTTAAGAGTGGTACCACCATCCTTGGAGATCGGTGTTTGCTTGATTTGGGCTCTTGACCCTTGACTCCAGTGTTTACATATCTCCCCTGTAACAATACATGAAGTGTTGTAAAAGCAGGACGATCAATACTGTACAGTGACAGATATTAAGCTGTTTTTTACTATGCTGAGATAATAATCAAAAGTTGGTGTGTGATGACAATCAAAGTGACTTTCTGTATCTATAAAGTCTAAAGTTTTTGCATAATCAACCCCGTGAAAGTGCTACTCTAATAGTTACTGAGAATGTAGATTATAAATATGCAATGCATAATTAGTTTTTTTTAGTCCAGAACTAGTTAGAACACACACACAGACATCAAGAACCAGCATATGAATCTCTCAACAATGGTGGCAATCAACAAAATAATTTCATGCTGCAATGCCATGCTGGAGTAACACCATAATCAAAAACTCCCATCATACGCAGCAGTCTTGAAAAATTGTATCACCACTGTTGAGGATCATATGATGTAATCCATGTCTAAAAGCCTGATCTAAAAAGAAATTTCTTTTTTCAATATTAAAAACATTATGGTGGCATGTTTTAATAGGACTTTTCAGGGTTCAGCTATAGCTGAGTGTTAGCCAATAAACAAAAGAGATGCCATTTCATGATGTTTTCATTCATCGTGCGTTTTTAGACCAGAAAGTGTAAAGCTCATCTGCTTTTCAAGCTTTGATTTGGCAATGCATAAACACTTGCTATAAAACAACATTGCAATTGCTTAAAAAGCAAATTACTTTGAGTTAATAAGTAATTCAAACACTGATCTCCATGATGAGGGTGGCATGATTTTAGCCAATAAAACATCAACAGCCTAGATCCTCTGCTAACTCTCAGAAACAGCAGGTGTTCATCACTAATGCACAAATCATCATACAATTAGTCACTTCGGTATACATAATGCTTTAACTTTCTTTGAGGACTTGGGATGTAACTTGAGACACGTGTGACTTGAAAGTCCCACCTCTGCCCTATTAGTGGGTTCAACTTAGTAATTTCAATTAGGTAATGTCTTTGAATTAGGGTATCAAGTTAAGATGATATAAAATAATGTCTTGTTTTAGCAATTGTAAAAACAGACAGGGGTAGAGGACAAAAACTTATTTTTTATCATTAAAACCAATGTTAGAAAGCCAATACAAGCTATACATAAACACTTCAATCATGCAATCATCTCAAACTTGCAATCAATACTTTTTTGGTACCAAACTTCAGTTGGGTGTGGGTTATATGATGAGGCTAAGATAAATAGAAGGGTTGTTGTGTGGAGGCTTACACATATGAAGGGGTAACACTGCTGGGACACTTACCAATAAGCGAACTTGTTCCAAGACTTGGCACCCCACTCAATTTAAAATGGCAGTTCATTTCAAGCACCTGGAATTTGTGATTCATTGAAGTAACTTATGAACCTAAATTGGAAGATTGAAAAGCTCAAACAATTGAGTTGAAATTTCAAAACACATTTTTTTATGTCTGATTTAATGACATATATAAGTTATCATAACTTTTTGATCAGATCATTTTTTACAGTGTACAGACCGCTTGTCTCCTCTCTCTTTCTCCCGCTGCAGCCTTGCTTGAAATCATCACCACCCAACTCATGGCGTAGTTATCAGAAAGTCTTCTACAGCCATCTGCACCCCTGGCCTGGGGACCAACTTGATTAAAAAAAGAAAGTGAAAGTTGTGACATTTGCCACTATGGTACCCATACTAAATTGTGCTCTGCATGTAACCCATGCCAAGTGCACACACACAGCAGGAGAGTGACACCGCCCGGAAGCAGTGGGCAGCTATATATCCAGCGCCAGGGAGCAACTGTAACAGCCACCATAATATGAAAAAGAGTGGGTTTTTAGTGCAAGATACCATGGTGATCCAGTTGTTGGTATCCTTCACATGGTAGAGCCCGTGCAGGGGAGCGTGATCCGAATAGAGAGTGAATCCCATCCAGGAGATTTTGGTAAAAAAAAAATTAAGTGGGGGGGGGGAGGGTGAGAACGGCCCATCTAATTGCCAAACGCTTCTTTTTCTATGGATGCTGTACATCGTCTCCTCTCTTCGAGAGTTTTACGACTAATGTACAGCACTGGGCGCTCCTCACTCCTCTATCTCCTGAGACAGGAAACTGCTCCAAGCCCCCTGTCCAACATGTCAGTTTACAACAAAAAGTGGAGAGAAAACGTCAGGGGAGTGCAAACAACCGGCCCACCACACAGAACAAGCCGTTATCTGGGTGAAGCCTGCTGGCACTGCTCCATCCACTGTAAACGGATCTCGGTGCTGGATCCTTTTTAGTGAGGTCAAGTCCCAGCATATTGGAGAGGTCTGAATAATTAGGTCCGCAATAACCTTCTATAATATTCCCGCCAACCTCATGAACTTGCTCTCACCTCCTTTTTGTGGTTCTTGGGCCATGGACAGCGTTGCAACTGCTGCCGTCTTATCATTTTGGGGTCGTGCCTGTCCATGACCCACAAATTGGAAAAGTACCCCAGAATTACTCTGACGTCACACGCAGCCAACCCAACACACTGTTTTGGGTTTTGGGCCGTTAAATCCGTCCACACTCAGATCGATCCTCATGACCACCCACAGATGCTGCATATGACCTGCCAATCATTCTACTATAAATGATTATGTCATCGCAAATTCAGAGGTATAACTCGCAAGCATGAGCAGCCAGAAGTATTCTGGTCCACGAGATGCTGTTTTCCTCTTTTGGATAGTGGGTGTGGAGCTAGGGATCTGGGCCAGTATCCTTTCGTACTCATCACCAGTGTTTTGAGTAAAATCAAGCAGTATCCGAGCCCAATCAAGCAATGTCACCAAACGCACGGTATTAGATATGCATCAAATTTCGACATAGGCATTCACCTTAGCGATAATCCACACAGAATCGAACAGAGCCTGTTCCTTTTAGGTACCAAACACTATCCAGGGTTGCCCTATCACTGTTGTATTCCTCTATTACTCCCATATCTAGCATCACTCGTCTAAATATCAGGTCTGAACTACCTTTTTTTGTGTTCAGAAGACTTATGCTTCGGCTCAATGACAACGCACCACCAATGCCTGGCTCAGAGCTCTCATATGGCGTGCTGAAAGAGGTTAGTTTCGGCCAGGCAGGGTGGCGAGAAACACATCCGCAAATGCTGCTTGTAATTTTGGCCCACATCAGTGATCTGGGAGGGCGAGAGGTGATCTCCCCAGGGCCAATGAGGGCAAACAGTTGTTTTTTAGTAGCTCACTACTGGCCGAGATCTTCTTTTTTTCCTACTCACTGCTGTTCGACAGCATCACTTGATATTCCCCCTCACTCCATTTTTTAAGGAGATTGAGGTGGTAAATCTGATGTGCCCCAGCTCCGTGTTCTGTTCACATACTACCATCAAAATCTCTCTTAGGGATTAGCGACGTCCAGCACCCAGCAGGGCTGACCACCATAACCGAAGCTTGAAGTTGGGAAACCCCAGTGGAGGCTTGAGGACCGGCTCGCGTACAGTTGAACGACAGGGGTTCCAGCCATACTGTCTTGAATTTTTGGCATCAATTCGTGAACAATATTATTGGATTCATGGGTTTTTAATGTGCGATTAAATCGTTATACCGAGGCCATACCGTTTGTGTCATGAAAGACGCTGGTGCAAAATCAAATTAATGCCTAATAATTCATAAAGTTTGCTGAGAGTTAACATAAACGCTGTGCCTTGGTTGTGAGAATCTCTTTCGGGATTCACACCCAGAATTAATTAAACAAACAATGTGTCTTGCTACACTTTTTGTGGAAATGCAGGCGGAGCGCCACTGCCCTCAGGGTAAATCGGTTTTGCATAATCCAACACCAGCGCAACTAATGCAAAGCGATGCCCCTGTGCAGATCGTTTCTAATGGCCTTATAAGGTCCCTGCCAATATCTTTAGAAGGGGACCGTGCATAAGAGGGGAGGGGCATAACGGTGCTTTTGGGGAGTGGGCCGGTGGATTCCACCAACAAACTGATGTCAGGACACGACGTCACCACATGCGTACGTGTCTCATAAATGCCTGGTCCAGAAAAATTGTTTGTCCACTAGACAATTAAGTGTTGCTAGGCCTGTCCAAATGTTGGCCGAACCATCGGATTACAGTGAGCTGCCTGGAAAGGCTATTTCACCCGGGCGGCTTTTCGGTACTCTAATAACTGGGTTGTATCTTGTTTTTTATACTGAGTTGTCCTTGGTCGTCACTCCAATACAAAACTGTAATTTTAAAATAGCAAAATAAGGATAGGAGAAGAGGTTTGAATGGCTGTAGAAGCTGTCCCGTACGATCGAACAGACCTGTTCAAACCGCATTTTTGAGCGTCTTCATTCCTAGGGCTGGTTTCCAGGGCAAAATCATCAACGCCTCTGTAAGTAATTCTCCTCTCAAGAGTTGGATCTGTTCCCCTGTCCCAGCTCCTGACTTTGGTTCCCTGGCTCCAGCTTCTCTCTACCTGGTGCGACTGCCCCGCCTTCCTGCGCCTGCTCTCCATTCTTCCAAGAGACATCTGCACAGTAAATACCCCCAATAATAGACTAAAACCAACCTGGGCCAATTTTGTTCCCAAAATTAGCGGATGTCTGAAGGTGCGTGCCTAACTCGCAGCCCTTCTATATTATGTTTTTGTCCCGCGAAATGGAATAGACACAGATTAGTGCTAGATAATTCACATCACATTCCCGTGTACGCACCATACCCTAACCATATGGCTTTTTTATCCAATGGCCTCTTTTGTCATCAGGCTTTGATGAAATTGAGGTGTTGGTTTACAATCCTGAATCCACGCAAAGCCTGATACGTATCCCCCCCTTATACTCACAGGTATTTGGTACATGCCAGCTTGATTGTGGGTCAGCCTGCAGGTCTCCTGTCCAGTTTGCGTGTGCTGACCCAGCAGCTTGCCCATCATGTTTGTTTGTTTTAGTTTCGTTTTAATTGAGTGTTTATTGTGAACGTTACTGTTTATGCGTGAATGTTAAGTTCAGTGATCCAGAGATGTGGCTTCTAAAGACTTTTGATCAACTGTTCGCAAATATCTTATTGTGATAACGCTACTAGCGGGGAACTCTCCACCTGTTATGGTTCGAGTATGGAGTATTGGGGGAAATTATCTATAGTCGTGGAGTTTTTTGATCTCCCTACGAACTGCTCTGCCGAGTATTATACCATAGATATTCCGGTGGAAGTTGTGGCAGGGATTGCATGCACGTAGCAACTCGGGAAAAGAGGGAGAAGAGGAGGCCTGCATCGGAGACTAAAAAACCTCAGGCTCGACAACCGCCGTAAGCTACACCCCACTCCCCACAATCCTGTTGTCAAACGTGCCAGTCACTAAGACACAAGACAGCAACGGAGCTGGAAGCTTGGATCAAGTGCAAACCCGGTATAAATAAGAGACCACTTGTCTCTCTCGCTTTCCTCCGGAAACATTGCTAAGGGAGTTAGACCGGCGGGACGAGGACCCTGATTAGTGAGTGGGTTTTTGGTAGCCCAATTTCGCCTGGACCGAGACCCGATGACAACTGGGAAAAGTCGCGGAGTGTAGGAGTGTGCCTCTACGTAAATAAAAGGTACTGTGTAACACTGTGGTAGTGAGAGAAAAGAAATATGCACTTCAGATATTGAATTGTTGACCGAGTTGTCCTCTGCGGGGGCGGGCTTCGACATGCTGCCGCCGGTTCTATTTACCCGGGTTCTGGAGAGTTCCAACAACTGGGTTTTATAACGCTCGGTGGGTATATTCATCCTCGAGCCAAAGGTGCTGTCAATTTGCAGCGCAAGTGCTCGCTGATGTCACTCACTGAGACTGCGACTCTATTTGCCCAGAGGCCCCCAAGTTTTTTATGAGGAGATTTTAACACACTTTACTTGGTAGACAAGACCATTAAGATCTATATGCGAACAGTATATAACTTTGTTCTAACCTAGGCAACGCAGATGAGGAAGACACCCACTTTAGACTCTATGTTATGGTTCAGTAAATGGAGCCTATTAGATCTATGGCTATGCCAGCCCACTGTGGTGCCAGGGTGCCTACCCACAACAGTATTTATTCTTTGATGCCTGTGGTATAGCCGCGTTCAGACGTCTCTTTGAGCGTTGGAGGAAAAAAACATAAAAACTAAACTTTGGACAGGAAGACAGGCATTTCACTCTCATAACATGGGGGTCTGGAATGTACTGATTGGACTTGTGTTTTATGACACTTGTAATGATATTACTGAACTTACGGAAACAATGTCCTGCCTAGTGTCAAATATTGTGTTGATAATGTATTATTCCATCTAAAAAGAGTGGTCATTTTATCCTAATAACAAGCCTTGGGTAAACGAAGGAATTGAAAAGTGTTTATCAACAGGAAAAAAAAGACATTCTATTTAGGGGACCTGGTAGAGAAAAAAGCTGTCTTCAAGAGAAGTCAAAAATGAAATCAAGGAAAGGGCCCAAAAAGCCAAGTACGAGGAATAAAAATTGAAAATCAGTATAATGGTGGGGATTTAAAGGCAGCCTGTCAAGTGCATTAAAACCATGGGCAGCTAAATTAAAGTCAGCCTGTGTGTGTAGAACAGGGCAACTAATGAAAAATAAAATTGAGTGGTATAGATGAACAGCGATTTGCCAGATCTTTTTAGATACATTTTTTCTGCAGGTTTCGAAAGGTCCTTCTCAGATAAGCTTAGGTCCCACATTGAGAGAGACCGTGGAAGCCTCAAGAGGGTAAAAAGTACAACAGGAAAAAGTCACAACAACTATTTAAAAGTAACAAAAATAGTTTAGGCTCTCCGGTCCTGGCCCGCAATCTGTTGGGCGTACACCTCCATTCTTGTGGCCGAGCAGCTTAGTGAGGCTTTTACGTTATCTTTCAAAAATGTGCTGATAGTGGGATATACTGATTTATGGAACACAACAGTACTACCCATCCCAAAAACAAAATTCCTAAAGACCTCAATGATTTAGAACCAACTTGCATAACTTCCCGGTCATGAAATGTTTTGAAAAGATCTTGAAGGACACAATCATCCCCTAACTGTAGACAAAATTAGATCCTCTACAGTTTGCATATCAAGCGGGCAAGGGGTGTAGAGAGGATGCCAAACTTTTTATTCTTGACAAGGTGTATAAACATCTTGAGAAACCTGCATCACATGCAAGATTTTTATTTGCTGACTTTAGTTCAGCTTTAATAAAATGCAGCCTCACATTCTGCTTGAACGATTAGCTTCATATTTTAAGTTACCTGAGCAGATCCTATACTTATCTTAAACTTTTTAACAAATAGAAGGCAGCAGGTCTATGTAAATGGAAATATGTCATCTGTTGTCGTATCAAACACAGGCTCTCCTCAGGGCTGTGTGCTCTCCCCCCTTCTTTTCATATTATACACTGACAACTGCAGGTCATCTTGGGAGAACAGCTACTTAGTGAAGTTTTCAGATGACACAGCTCTGTTGTCCCTTTTACAGGCAACCAACCTGATCATAGCAATGCCCTTGAGGAGTTTGCTAGATGGTTGCGGACGACAGTCTCCCTTGACTTAAATGTGTCAAAGACCAAAAGAATTAATAATAGATTTTAGGAAGGTTAGTGACGAACCAAAAACTGAGTGTAATACACAACGAAGGTGGTCAAGTGGTTCAAAAATACAAGTATTTGGGCACAGTATTTGACTCACAATTGAATTTCAGAGAGAACACTGATAGCATTATTAAGCGAGCAAACCAAAGAATATACCTACTGAGGAAGCTGAACTCCTTTGGGGTCTGTAAAATAATTTTATGTACATTCTATCAGGCATTCATTGAGAGGATCTATTAACTTTTTCTTTCTTGGGTTGGTTTAATGGTTTAGCTGTGAAAGACAAAAAGAGTTTGAGCGACATTGTTAAAGTATGTTCAAAAATTACTGGCACCCGATTAAATGATCTCTGTTCTCTCTGGAAAAAAAAAATGGTCCAAAAAGCAGATAGAATACTGTGCCAACCAGATCATGTGCTCAGGTATGGATTTGTTCTCATGCAGT
Source organism: Cyprinus carpio (assembly GCF_018340385.1). Lineage (NCBI taxonomy): Eukaryota > Metazoa > Chordata > Actinopteri > Cypriniformes > Cyprinidae > Cyprinus > Cyprinus carpio. Next base: position 1,890,957 of record NC_056591.1, read on the forward strand.
CAGGTCGGCGGTATTATGTGCCATACGGAAAACGAATCGTTATGCAAACTCATTCCTTCCCTCTGCTATAAGATTCTTGAATGAGAACTCATAACTACATAAATGGCTCTTGTATTCCACTGCTTTTGTTCTGTCACTGGCAGGTGAATGTGTGTGTTGTGCTGTATGTGTGTGTCAGGGGGTGTATCGTTTGTATACATTTTTTAACTTTATAATTCTTATATTTATTGTGTGCTAATACTTCTAATTTAACCCTTATTGGATGGGTTTGCTGTATAACTGAATTGCCCCCTTGGGGACTAATAAAGATATCTGAATCTGAATCTGAATCATCCGGGACCTAGATCAGTGTCCCCACCCTCCACCTCCACTCACCAGACACCGATCAATAAAAATGACCTGGTCCCCGCAATGCCAACAGGCCGGCCCAGGCCTCTCCGCCATCCCCAGGAACTGTGGCAGGAATCACACAGTTTAGGTTACTGCTCTTGCAGGGGACAGCTGGAACCGGATCGTGATTTAAAATTACGATCCTGCGCGCAAAATTCCCTTTTTATAAATCTCAGTCAGGACTTCCAGTTAGCGAGTGGGATGGAGTAGCGGTGTTTTTCCAAGCTCCGACCACACAATCCTCTATTTTGGTAGTATTATTCAAGTCAGTTTAATCTTAACCTCGGCTATAACTGCGCTTTTAAATAGCAGTTGGACAGTCCTAGCCAGCAACTATGTCTAAAGCCGCCAAAGAATCAAAGAAAGAACTTGCGTCACCAGACTCTGCTATCGACAATGCTACTTTGGCTAACATGCTAGCGGAACTTGCGCGCAGGCTTGTTAACGAAGCCTGACTCACTGTCCGCCAGATTTGAAAACAAACTCCGTGGTCATTGACGCGAAATTAGACGGTGTGCAGACCACGATCGCTAATCATGAACAACGTATTTCCGACCTGGAATCTGGGGCTGAATCAAATGCAGTCACTGGAATCTCAGCTTTCCAACTTGGCCGATGACAACGCTTAAACTGAAAGCCAAAATTACTGACCTGGAGGGGATAAGCAGACGGGTGCAATGTGCGTCTCATCGGGATACCCGAATCTGTGGAGGGAACGCGACCAACAGTATTCTTCTCTCTAATCTCCTGATGGACATACTGGGCCAAGATGTGCTGACTTCTCCACGGAGCTTGATAGGGCTCATCGTCGCGGCGCTGAGACCCAAACCGCGGAAAGGGGGTAAACCTAGAGCCGTGATCATTTGTTTCCATAAATTTCAGACCAAGGACATGGTAAATTCTTCGCTGCCGCAAGAAGCGTAGATGACCTAAAATATCGATGGCAAGTCAGTGTACTTATAACGATGATTACTGTCCTGAGGTGATGTACCAACGAGCTGAGTACAAAGAAGTCATGCGTCAATGCTGTTTAATGCTCAAACTCAAGCCGTCACTGCTATATCCAAGCGCGTCTGTTTATTAAGACTGATGATGGGGAGAGAAGCGGCGCTCTTCTCAGTGAAGGAAGCTCAACAGTTTTTGGCATCATACCAGAAATCCGGATCATCGATCGCAAGTGGTGACTGATCCCTACAAGAGGCATCTTGCTACTCATGGTACTCTTGACTCTGGGTTTTTCTCTTTTCTTCTTCTTCTTTGTACTCACATGCACGGATATGACTGGTATGCCCAGTTAAACTATGTTCTCAGTTGGTCTGATGGGTTTTACAGGTGGCATTTTTTATTTTCTGTGTGATTGTTTTGTTGATATATATATACTTACATGCATATATTTAATTTCATTCTGGAAGCCTACATCTCAAAGTAACCCCTGTTTTGAAATAGAGGCCTTGATATGGGTCTGTATGTAACAGTCAACACATGGACAATGAGTATGTGGATTATCCCGTGAGTGCAGGCCAGTCTGAGTTGCAGTAAAGTCTTCTTTTGTTTTGGACTGTATCAATAACTCAGCTGTCCATGCTGGGCGCACGAAATGGTATAAGGAGAGGGGAGGAGGAGGGGAAGGGGAAAAATCTGAGTCATTATTTAGAGGTGTTTTGTGAAAGAAATATTAGTTAATAATAACTTTGTTCATGATGACTGTGTGGTGGAGTGTGAGGTTTAAAGGGGAAGGAGCTCGGAAGAATGTTGATAAGTAGATTACATGTTTTGGGGGAGGGGGAGGGCGAGCTTGGGAGGGGTGGGTGGGTGTGTGGAGGGTGGGGGCAGTACCCTTTTTATTTTTTTTTTTTTTTTTTTGTTTTTGGGTCAAGCACATCATATTCTACACTATAATTTTAATCTACTTTTTGTCTCAATGGAAGTAGACAAACAATGAATAACATTAAGCTTCATATCATTGAATGTCAAAGGGGCAAACCAACCTACTAAAATACAAATAAAGATTGTATCTTCCCACCTCCAAGATTTGAAAGGAAATTTGTATTTATGCAGGAGAACCTACTTACCTACAGGTCAGATTAGGCGCTTAAAAGGAGTAGGTTCAAGTGAGGTATATCACTCTAAATTTGGAGTGCAAGAGAGCCAGGGGTGCTGCCATTTTGAATCCAAAATAATATTCCATTTGAAGCAGATGATGTTATTACAGAACTTAAATGGCAGGTTTTGTTATTGTATCAGGGACACTCCTGTCCAACACTAAAGAAGTTGTCCTGGCCAGCATCCTACCGCACCAAATTGGGATGAACGAGCAATTTGGTTTTCAAAAATCTTTCCTTCTATTTTCCTAATATTGAAACACATCATATTATCGCATTGGGGGGAGACTTTAATTTTTGTGCAAGATTGCCGTTTGGGACAGATCGTCTCTTAGACCGCATTCCCTTACTAAATCCGCCAAGCTACTAACGTCCTTTGCAGAAGAGCTAGGTATGTCTGATCCATGGAGGCTCAAATTCCCTGGAAAAAAATCATTTTCTTTCTTTTCACATGTCCACCGCACCTACTCGTTGAATAGATTTTTTTTCTTATAGACTAACTACTTGTTTGTGGGAATGTTTCTAGCATGCGATTACCATAGCATTTGTGATCTCAGACAATGCTCCAACGTCTCTAGACATAAACTTCCAAACCCAAAAAACCAAACCAACCCCACCTCCCCACCCAAACCAAACAATTCGCCGAACCGTTTTTTTTTTTAAAACCATGTGAGATTTAACTCAAATTTGCTTGCCGACTTGACTCTCTGGTGGAATCTTTAAGATCAAGCATTGAACTATTTCTTGAAATAAATGACAAACCAGACATTGCGAGGGGCACCTTGTTGGGAGTCCCTCAAGGCATATTTAAGAGGCCCAGATAATTTCCTACACAGCCCCACCTCAGAAAAACTGCCAGGTCTAGACAAATGAGTGAGCTAGCACAAAAAATTCTGGAAATTGATGATAGCTATGCAAATAACCCAGACCCCCTCACTTTATATAGGAAGCGTTTACAATATCAGACAGAATTCCAACCTTATAGCAAAATCGATGCAGAAATGCAACTGCTTAAGTGAGATTGCAAAGAATTTTTTGAGTCGAAGGGGATAAGGCTGGTAAACTTCTGCCCAGCAAGCTAGAGCTGCAGCAGCATCTAGGTTTATTCCTTGTATTATATCTTCATCAGAAGCGCCACTACCACTGACCCAAAGCTTATTAATGAAGCATTTTCTAGAAATTCTATTCTGAACTATATGCCTCTGAAAATCCTAACACCAGTTTGTAAAGTGGTTTAAGGTTATCGAGTTCCCTAAAGTAGATCGGGGACTGAATGGTGCTATGCCAATCTCTACAGCAGAGATCATGGGAGCGATAGCTTCGTTGCAGAGTGAAATGTCGCCGGTCCAGGCAGTTCACAGTAGAATTCTACAAGAAATTTGCCCCGCTACTCTCTACAGTTCTAAGTGATATGTATAAATGAAGCGCAATCGCGGCAGACTTCCTCTCCAACCCTGACCAATGCCACAATTACTCTTCTCCTAAAAAGGACAAAGATCCCTTACTTTGCAGTAGCTTTAGACCTATATCATTGCTAAACGTGGATTTACAAAGATTCTGGCTAAGATCTTAGCCCTCCGCCCTCAGAAGGTTTTTGACAGGGATCATTCCAGCAGATCAAACGGAGCTTCATGCTGGGGAGGCACTTTCATTTCACAACACCAGAAGACTCTAAACATTCTGAAGATGCCCAGCTCCAAGCACCCCTGAGATATTGGGTGTCGCTGGATGCTAGAGAAAGCTTTTAATAGAGATTGAAGTGGGTTTCTTTTTGAAATGATGGATAGATTTGGTTTGGGTTCAGGTTTCATATCATGGGTAAAACTATTATATTCATCCCCAGTAGCATCTGTACAAACAAACAATGTGTAGGAAGATCAATGGGACCAGATTCTGAGCTAGCCTAACCACAGATTGTCTAAGTTCCCATCCAGCTAGAGGATGTCTGTAATAGGAAAGTAAACCAATCTCCCATCATCTCCTCCATATTGTCTTTCAGTCATGTTCAGCCACAGACTTTTTAAGGCTTGTGGTAAATCTTTCTTGCTCACCTTCAATAGCCTACCATTTACATCAAACCCAAACTTGTCCACCCCTTTTTGGCATTTGAAAGCATGGCAGCACCCCAACAGCCAGGCTAATAAAATATTCTTTTGGCCTCTTGGTACTCTGGGTTTGCTAGGGCGAGTCATTCCACTTAACTGGAAGCAAGCTTCCACTTACCACTGTTATATGATAGATGGATTAAGGAAGTTTTACATAACTTAAAACTTGAGGAGAGGTTAAGGTCCTCCCTTAGAGGCTCTTTTTGAGGAGATTTGACAAAACTTGGAACCCCTCTTGCCCATCAGGAGCAGATTCTCTCTAAAATATCATCTCTGTTGAGTGAAATGCCGATGTCCTGAGACATACAGTGTAAGCAGTAAAAATCATGCTACCGTTAATGGTTTAATTTTTTCTTTTCTAATTTTAATTATTTACGCACATTTATTTATCATTTTTTTTTTTTTCTCTCTGGTTTGTTATCTATAAAGCGTTTATGCCAGGGTCTGTGGACCCCCAGTGTAGGTGAGCAGGGATAGTGTTATGTTGGAAGTGTGTGGGGGAGATAAATGGAAAAAAAATGTGAGAACTGTTGTATATTATAGGTACCTTAATGTATTATTGTATGCATCCCAATGGTGCCTGTTAAAACATATTTAAAAAATAAATCTATAGCCAGGGTACATTTCAGCGCGTATACGTATCTCCACCGCCTTCCTCGAAATTACCGTTATATGGACATAACGCGAAGGCCGTACACGGTATAACCTCACATTCCAGGTATATCTTCTATGCGCTCTCCCATCCAATGGATTGTCGGTTTATACCACATGAAACTGGATGTTTTATGTTCCTGGAATGTTACAAATCAATGTTCCTAGAATGTTGAATTTAAACCAAAAATAAAGTTGGAGATGAATCTGAGGAACATCATACTCTAAAAACGCTCCTCTCACGCCAAGAAAACTGGACAATTTTTGGCCCTCAGAACTAACACTGAATAATATCGAGAACGCTCCTTACAATAAAGCCCTGTTAGCTGGAAATATACACCATATCAGTAGCATAAGGTACAAAGACCAGACTGTTTCCATCTGATGAAACAAAGATAAATAGTATGACCAAAAAACGAAATCACATTATGACAATATGATAGAATTTGTCTCAATGGCATCCGGCACCAGCCAGTATACCATTTTCTAGATTTTGCGCTTGAGTTATATATTTCCATTTATCGGTTTTTTATTTATTTATTTTGAATAACTATATTAATAAAAAGTGCGATCTTTTGTAAAGCCAGTTTTTGCACCGCCAAAATGCTATACACGCAAATGTGACTCAACTTAATGCATACTCTCGCCAAACCAACAACTATAGCAGTATCTCCCTTTCTTTGACCGTTTCTATATGGTCTCACCCTTCCATTTGTGTGCTAAGGTTTGTTCAACAGTGTTGATACATGGCGATTTACCTACCATATTTAACAATTTCTGCCATGTCCTTCCCACGATTTCTATATGATTGGTCAGTCCTTGACCGCGCCCAGCCAATGTGTGCCTTTTTCATGAATTACCCATCAAATGAAGGCTTTGTTTCTTTTTGTTTTTAGATTGTTTATCTATAAAAATAAGCCAAAAAATTAAATATATCACCAGTCAAAATCGACTTAAAAGCCTTTTGGCCAGTAGAAGGCAATGAATGCAGTTGCATTTGTGAATCTGAGGTCTGAAGGTGGATTCCTGCAAGGCAGTAAAAGTATCTGGAACACAATAGCCCAAGGCGTAGGGCCGCTATGGGAGTGTGGAGTGAGGGATTTGGACTGCATGCCAAACAGCGTTCCTGGATCAACATCCTTGAAGGGATCCGTGGAACATTTAGTTCCTAATCCAACCAACTGAGCCTGAGAGATGTCTTTTCGTGGAAATGTCAGTTTTAGGTCAAACAATGGGATTAGGTGCTTCTACACCCTTGTTAATCAGCTTATCATTTCCCCTCAAGACTTTAGGAATAAAAAATTACGCAAAGTATGGCTTGTAGGGATAGGATAAGTTAAGTCTTGTATTTTTGATATGTGCAATGTCTGAATCTATAGGACTTCAATAAATAAAAGATGTTGATCCAGGAACATGTCTGCATTTGGCAAAATCACAAGCAACTCATTGCAAAAGATATTCAGGTGCATAAAAGTATTCTTCATGTACATGCTCCACAGACTCAGTCCTCATTGCCTCAAAACATAAATCAACAAAAGCTTAATACTAAGTAATTGTTTGTGGGAAAGAAAGGTAGCTTTAGTTTGAACGATTCCCATTTTTGATCTGCTGCATGATTACTCCAGTCACATTTTACCATGTCCTTGCTATTCGCTTACGTCATGGCATATCAAATACTGTTTCTGGGGCCAAGCCTCTACTCCATTTCAAGTGAGAATACTCTCAACAGCCGTTTATGCTTTTAAAAATTCACTACAGTCTCTGGGCTCATGGCACCGGGGACACATGCATTTTAACAATTCACAAAACATTAATCACTGATTAGCCATTTGAGATTTTGTAATGAGATAAAGGTTAGGATCATTTTTTTTTTTACCATTTATTGTTTGCTTTAGGGATCTGAAGCACCGTTTGGACCCAAAACAATGATGCATGGCATTAGACTTAAAGGGTTACTCCACCGCAAAATGAGCATTTTGTCATTTATCACTTACCCCCATGTCGTTCCAAACCCGTAAAAGCTTTGTTCGTCTTCGGAACACAATTTAAGATATATTGGATGAAAACCCGTAGGCTTGAGACTGTCCCATAGACTGCTAAATAAATAACAGTGTCAAGCTCCAGGAAAGTATGAGAAGCATCGTCAGAATACTCCATCTGCCATTAGTGATTCAACCATAACGTTATGAAGAGACGAGAATACTTTTTGTAAATGAAGAGAACAAAAATAATGACTTTATTCAACAATTCCTCGCCATTTTGGCAATTCTGAGCAGTACGCAGGCGGCATTTTAATTCAATTTGGCCGCTTTTCATTCAAACCAAAGCGTGAAATACACGTAAAAAACATATCCTGTGGGCGTATACACAGAAGAGCTTTAAGCCACTCATGCATTTCGCTCAGATTTTGAGCCAAAATTGGCGCCACGCTGATTTTGGAGAGACACAGAGGAGAGTACTTGTTGAACAAAGTCGCTATTTCGTTTCTTTCTTCGTGTGGCTTGTGTATAAGTATTATCGCCACTTCATACGTTACAGATGCACCACTCAGGATTAACTGCTCAGCATGTGTAAGACTCCTAATAATATTATAAAGCACTTATTTTATGCTGAATAAAACGCTCTAGTGAGTAAAACTGGCGGTCTATAGTATTAAAGACTACACAAAAGCATTATTATATTAAATTTAAATACATTTTTTAAATTGATTATTATTTTAAAATGATTATCCCTAGATCAGCAGGATACTCTTGTGTAATAAAGTACTCTCGAGCAGGTTTAAGTTTACAGACCTGTTGCTATGACAGCAACTCCGGGGATGACATTTAAAGAACCAAATAATCCAAGATCATGCCAAATCACTCAACAATCAAATCCAAATTAGCGGACGCCCAAAGAACGGGCCCCAGTGCATGTAATCAACAAAAAGCTGTTTTGATATGATGTGAGAGAACACATTTTGGAAACAGACCCCAAAATAGAATGTTTTGTCTCAAGTGCATCTTATTAGCCAATATAAACCGTCATTCAAAAGTGTGTGGGGTTAGTAATTTTTTTTTTTTTTTAAATTTTACTGTTACTTTTGGTCACTTTGAGTGTTGAACATTTCTGCTGCCCTGGACTAAAAGTCACCTTGTGCAGTCCTGACAAAAACTGCCCCCTAACCTGTGGCATTACACATATTTTAGACTGCCCCTTGTTCATTTGACTCCTCCTTCCAACTAAAAC